>NW_013541474.1:126349-243591 GCF_000499545.2 Eimeria tenella
GCTGCTGCTACTGCGCTGCTGCTGCTGCTGCTGCTGCTGCAAGGGCGGGCCAGGTGACCCCCGGCCCCTGAAACTGAAGGGGCCCTCTGGGGGCCCACCCCAGGAAGTACCTTTAGGGGGGCCCCCGGGGGCCCCCAAAAGAAGGTCATTTGCTGCTGCAGCCAATCAGCTGTGCGGAGGCAAGCCCGTAAGGGTTTGGAGGTTTTAGGGTTTAGGGTTTACGGTTTAGGGTTTAGCCGCAGCTGCATCCAGCAGCTGTAAACCGCAGCAGAGGCGAGAGCCGCGCCCTGCTGCTCCTTCTTGTCAAAATAAAAATCCATCAAAAATAAAATCCAACCCTAAACCCTAAACCCTAAGCCCTGAAGTGTAGACCCCAAACCCTAAACCGCCGGCGCCGACCACTGGCCCTCCAGACCGGCTTATGGGGCCCCCAGTCTGTTTGTTTTTTCCCTTTTATTTTTTTGTATTTGTTTTTAATTTATTTTTAAAAATAATTACATTTTTCTTTTTAAATAAATTTCAGTGAAAAGAAGCCCCTAGGACACCCCGCCCGTTGCTGCAGTAACAACCGCAGCAGCAGCAACCGCAGCAGCAGCAGCAGCAGCGGCAACAGCTGCCGCTGTCCGCAAAACTCAGCAGCCTCTACTATTTGATTTTCACCCAAACTTCTGAAAACCCCAAACCCTAAACCCTAAACCCTTAACCCTGTAGACGCAAATCTAGCTGCTGCAGGGTTTAGGGGTAAGCTTGGAGGTTTTCTGTCGGCCTAGGGTTTAGGGTTTAGGGTATATTTGCTGGTGACCTCTAAACAAACAATTAATTGTCAATCTTCACTAAACACTCGAGGGTTTGAAACACTTCTGCCGCCGCGGAGGCCCTCGCCGGCACTACTGCTGCTGCAGCATTATTTGCTGCTGCTGGTGCTGCAGCACTATTCGTTGCTGCTGCTGCGGCACTATTTGCTGCTGCAGTATGCGCTGCTGCTGCTGCTGCAGTATTTGCAGCTGCTGCTGCTGCAGTATTTGCAGCTGCTGCTGCTGCAGGTATCGTTGCTGCAGCTGCAGCGGCACTTCCTGCTGTTACTGCTGCAACTTCTGCTGCTGTTGCTGCTGCTGTGGCACTTGGGGCTGCTACTGCAGTAGTACTTGCTGCTGCTGCTGGGGGGGCCGCCGTGCTTGCTGAAGCATTGCCCGCAATATCTGCTGCTGTTGCTGCCGCAGCAGTACTTGCTGTTGCTGCTGCGGCAGTAATTGCTGCTGCTGCTGCAGCAGTACTTGCTGCTGGTGCTGCAGTACTTGCTGTTGCTGCTGCAGCAGTACTTGCTGTTGCCGCCGCAGCACTACTTGCCGTTGCTGCTGCAGCAGTACTTGCTGCTGCTGCTGCTGCTGCAGCATTTGCTGCTGCTGCAGCTGCTGCAACTAGGTCTGCAAATAAGTAACACTGCGCTGTACAAACACCTACTTGAGCGACCGGCTCTCAATGCCAAACCCTAAACCCTAGTAAACCCTAAACCTTAAACCCTAAACCCTAGACACCAGTAAAACCCTAAACCCTGAGCACCTAGTAAACCCTAAAACCAAGCAGGCCCAAAACCTAATCCGTACTACACCCCAACGCCTCACAAGCCCTGGCAAACCCTAAACCCTAGTAAACCCTAAACACTCGTACATCCTCAACTCTGGCAAACCCTAAACCCCTAAACCCTAAACCCTTAACCCTCACTGTTCAGCCACTGGCTTGCGGCTCGGATGCTATAAATCCACATTTCACGAATTGTAGATATTGATTTAAACATAATTAGACATTTCAACTTAACTTAAATATATTTGACTATTTTAATCTAATTGTATGTAAATATTCTAATCTAATTATATTCAATTTTAACTAATTTCACGGCATTTAAACCCTCGGAAGTGCACTTTATATACAGCCCCAAACCCTAAACCCTAAACCCTAATCGCTGCAGCCGTAGCTGAACCCTAACTGCATGAACAATCCCTAAACCCTAAACCCCAGCCACAGAAACACCTCCAAACCCTAGCTACAGCAGCACACCTAAACCCTAAACCCTAGCTGGAAAAGCGCCCGTCAAACCCTAAACCCTAGCTACAGGAAAACTCCCTAAAACCCTTAACCCTAAACCCTGTTAGTTGTACTGGTTTTTAAACCCTAGCTGCAGCTCGACCTGCCAAACCCTAAACCCTAAACCCTCACTGCAGCTGCACCGCCTAAAATCTGAACCCTAAACCCTCGCTGCAGCAGCATCGCCCAAACCCTAGACCATACACCCTCGCTGCAGCAGCACCGCCTAAACCCTAAACGCTGCACCTGTCTCTAAACCCTAGCGTAAACCCCAAACCCTCGACGGCCAAATTTAGAAAAAGGAATTTACGCACTTTTGGTTTCTCCTTCAACAACAGCAACTAAACCTTGGGTCATCCCAACAGTCTCGAAAACCCTAAACCCTAAACCCTAATCCGCAGGGCGCAGGTGGCGCCGCTGCACATCGCGCTGAGGGTCTGGGCCTGGCGCGGGTTACGGGCTCACGAGGGTTTAGGGTTTACGAGGGTTTAGCGTCTGCTGCGGTTTAGGGCTTGTGGGGGTTTAGGGTTTAGGGTTTAGTCAAAGAGAGAGAAACCCATGTCTGCATCTTCCTCCTCCTCAGGCTCTTCCTGCTTCGCAGGCTTTCCTCCCTTGTCAGCAGCATTGTCTGCTGCAGCAGCAGGAGCTGCAGCAGGTGCAGCAGCAGGAGCAGCAGCAACGGTGCCTGCTCCTGCGAGAAGGTCCCTGCAGCAGCAGCAGCAGTAGCCACCGCAAACCGACGCGATCTCCATGGCCAGCCGCAGCAGCAGCAGCAGCAGAAAATAGAATTCGAAAACAGCCCAGCAGCAGCAACACACGCACGGTTCGTGCTGCACTCTCCCCACAACGCATGCAAAGTGTGGGGCCCGGGAGGCCTCAGCAGCAGCAGCGGCAGAGGGGCAGCAGCAGGAAGAAAACGAAGCAAAACTGCAGCTGCCGTCGCCTTCGCAGCCGCAGCGAAGCGCCCCGCAGCAGCAGCAGCAGCAGCAGCAGCATCTCACGTGATGTTGTGACCCTTGAGCGCACGCGCGAATAGGCCCGGCATGTAAGACTCCACAGAAGCTCCTGCTGCTGAAACTAATTTTTCAATATTTTCTGCGGAAATTTCCATTCCTTCATCGGAAAGAATCAAAGAAGCGTAAGTACAGAGGAGCTCCTGGCGCTGGCCGTCGGGGAGGGAACTTGTGGGCACTGCCGCCATTTTCGCCGAAGAAAAGGGAAAATAATTCCAATACTTCTGAAAATTCCGCAAAAATAATCCCAAATGGCGATTCCCAAAGCCCAGAAACCCTAACTCGCAACCTTCCGCATATTCTGCTGCTCCTCCCGCTGCTGCTGCAGCTCCAGCAGCAGCAGCAGCAGCCCACCGCCGGCTGCCTGCAGCGATCCCCAGCCCCCCCACGCCCCAGCGCATGCAGCCCCAAACCAACTGCTTTCTTCCTTTATTTGTTTTCCTTCCAGTGTGCATGCATTATAGTTCTGCGGCGTTTGCTGCTGCACCCGTGAGACACCCTTTCCGCCTCGGACTGGTGCTACAGCAGAAAGCAGCAGCAGCAGCAGCCACCCACCTCTAGTTTTAGTGGGTTGGAGTCAAAAGGCTAAAATCCTGAGTGAAGTTCTTCTTAATTAATTAAGTTGTTAAAATAAATCAGAGTATAGAAAGATGGAACGAAGAAAGAGCTGGCCCTAGATGAGACAGCAGCACAATGCAGCCACCAAGACACTGCGGCGAGTTCTGATCAGCGAAGGAGTTAGCACAATTTTAAAAACATTTTTAATTATCTAATTAGTAAAAAAACTTTCAATTATTTCTAGTGGCCAAATTTGCAAATGAGACTTTTGAACAAATTCCACCAACCTGTTTTGTGTTGCTTCCCAGGGCTGCTGTGGTGGATGAGTTGTAGCAGCAGCGCCTGCAAATTAAAGGCGAGTTCAAACCCCACTATTTTGGACTTTAGGGTTCAGGGTTTAGGGTTTAGGGTTTAGGGCTTAAAGTTTCGGGTAGCCATGGAGAAGTCACGCAGCTTCCTAGAGTTCGCATAAAAGCCCACTTTAATGTAGCACTAGGGAGCCTCTGCCTCAGTGGAATAACAGTTATTTGCATAATTTCCGCGTGCACAAACAAGCTAAATAGAAATTAATAGCAGTCTAATTTGGAACAATTCCTGATGAAGGTCAGGAATTGAAATTCTCAAAAATGTTTCAACTGAGCTCAGAAAAAGAACAGAGACTTAAACACAACTCTTTGCGTGAGCTTGGCTGCACCTGCTGCTTGCCTTCTCTGCTGCAGAAAAGCAGCACTGCAGCAGCAACGGCTATTTGCGAAACAGCAGCGCAACTGGACGTGCAGGCTGCCTTTTCAAACTTTAAAAGACAATGTTGTAGCTTCGCCCAGTTTCCGCAAAAAAGCAGTTGTGACTATACAAGACAAGATCTCAGTTGTACAGAGAATAAAAAGACTTCAAGGCAAAGATAATGCGCTTCCACGCCAATTTATTTTTTTATGGGGTCTAAGTTGAGTTAATTAAAAGACTTTTTGTTACTGGCTGTCAAGGTGCTAGTGCAGCACGAATTGTTACCTGATTTTAAACTATTTAAATCCACACTCAAGAGCTTCTCTGACTTCCTGAGGGTTTACTTTCCTGAGGTTCAGCTCATAAGAAATGGCACTTTTCCTCGCAGAAAGCAGCGTCTTATTAATTGAAAACTTTTGTTTGGAGGAGGCATCCGGGCCAGAAGTGGCTCATTTGAAAGTAAATGAGTTTATTTTGTTTAATCATGTGAAGAAAGCAACTGCAAGAGAATTCGCTCGTTAATTGTTGTCCTTTCAATATTTTGTTTTGATTTGTAAACACATGCAAATGCACATTTCCTTGGACTCGTCGACAGTTCTTGCTTTCTGAATTCACCTCATGATGCCCTTGAGTGGCAGCTTGTCGCGTTTCTGATAACAGAAATCCATATCTCTTCTGTTGGATACATTCGACCACCTAAAATGAATCTTTTGTTTGAAACACTTCAGCAGGTTCCCAAATATCTAAGATCTTCGGAGCGCATTGAGGCCAGTCCGACCCGGAGCTGTTTTTCTGAGCTCACTGAAATCTACTTCTCTCCAGAAAGCAAAATGTTCCAACAAAGAAGTGCATTAAGTGCCTTTGCTAGCGAATTTGTGCTGCTCTAAAGATTCTGGAGGCTGCTCTATTCACTTTTTAGTGAAGCATCACCGATATCAGAAAAGTGCCTAAAAATGCTGATTACATGCTCCTGCCCTCAGCGGAAAATTGCAACTCGCGGTCAACTGCCTTTCTTTGGTCTACGCCGGATAAAAATGCGAAACTTGATTGAGAAGAAGCTCATCAAAATATCCATTCATTACTTCAAACGGACTTGAATTTCGGCGAGAATAGTTAATGCACGAAGCTTTTTCTTTGTCGGCTGCGGCCTGCAGAGGTTCACTCCCTTTGCTTTCGAGTATTTCTTCAGAGCATGCAGCTAGTGAATAGCATCTCTTCACTCTACCAGATCATTACCAATATTAATACATGATATGCATTTCTTTCATCCAGTTTTTGTTTAGTTTCTGAACCCCGGCGAGCCGGCATGTCTGATAAATTAATACCCTATATAGATGCTGGCGGGAATCGTAGAATATGCAAATTGAAAGTACTCAATACCCCAGCTCCTTCGCTGCAAGCAGTTCACTAAATTCTGAGGTGACATGTAGTACTGACCCTGCAATAAAAAGGCTACAGCGAATCTGCGATTTGGAGAAAATGCGCCCTTAGGCTCAGAAAAACCTCGCAAAAGCAGAAAATAGTAGTTTATTGCAGCACGCTTTGTACCAAGGGAAAGCAAAGCCACTGGCCAAGAAAACTTCGCTCAGACTGAGCATTTGAACAACAACAACCTACTGTCATACTAAAAAGTTCTTCATGAAGGCAGTTGTTTGGGCAACATTAAATTTCGCTGCGCCTTGACACACTGGAATGTAGAACCGTAGCTTCTAGAATAACTGTTATTGCTGTTTCCCTCATCGCCATAAGCCTTAAGCAACTTGCTCCCAAAATTTTCGGAATGCTCAGAAGTTGTGTCTGCCAATCCGTTTGCATGCCCGTTTGAAAACAGACTTATTTGCATCTACTGGACTGTTAACAGGTGCCGCTGCTGAAACATGCATTATAGCTCCTATTTCCTCATATGCGTTTTAATCACAAGAGGGAAAACCGCAAACTGAGGACGAAGGCCCCACCTGTTTATACTCGGAGTTCCGCAGTTAGGCACATTTTTCCTTAGCATAAACAAGGATGATAAGAAGATCATGCCTCATAACTGGTGCAGTCCAGAGCCGGCACAAAACAGGCGTAAAGTTGCAAGTATTCTATGCAGTGCAGAGAGATATGAACGACACACGGACAAGCAAGTTAATGCTTTCACTAACAGATGCAATTAAATTCATTATTTCAAAAGGCAACGCACCAGTGCAGCAGGCAAGTGTGAGTGCTGAATGGTTACTGACATCCCCACGAAAAGACGCCTCTGTGCTACCACCCTGTCTAGGATGGTGTAACACTCCAGTGAAGTCTTACGAAATAGGCCAACAGCTTTTATTCAAGTTTTTTCCAACTGAGGCACTGGTGGCAAATTACAAATGTTCCCAACCAAGACAATGTTAGCCATGTGGCTTGCTGTTGCAACTTGGACACCAGGCTGTGGTGCCACCAAACACGAATGAACGCTCAAAACGTAACAGTGCAAAGACTTTTCAAACATTTTGATTCATAGCTAGCCAGCACGCATTCTACATACCTACGAACGCATGCACGTTCCATTTTCTGGAGCCTTTCTGCTGAGCAGTCAAAATGTGTAGCTGCCGCTGCGCCCGGGAAATATTGAATAATACAATTTTGAGCCTACCCATCAGCCACCACACATTCCAGCTGTCAAAATGCAAAAAGCTAGCTTTTGTGCAAGGCGTTAAAAGTAGTCAAGTGAAACGGGGCTGGCAGTAACAAAGGGGCTGCACACCTTGCTTATAAGCCGCATAGCGTCTCCTACAAACCGAAAAACCATGAGCTTTCCTGCACATGTATATTAAGTTTTTTATTTTTTTAAAAACAGTTTCCAGCAGTGCCGTTGAGATTTGCCTTTTCTCAACGCATACGCCAAGCGCAACTCAGGCCAGGTGACCGCCGGCATAGTCGGGAGGCTGTCACTGCCATCCTCGTGCCTTTTCCTTGGAACCATAAACTTTTTAATGTAATTTTTCAACATGAATGCCCAGAAAATTTGGCTTTTCCCCAATTTTTGGTCCAGGAGATGCGGTGGGAATATCACTAGGCCAGGATATTACCTTCACTATCCTTATTCACTGAAAAACCCTTGTGCGCCGGAAATCTGAGCTACACATTCGCCACCAAGCCACTACAAGATACAGAGGCGATTTTCGCTTCTCTGGCTTCTGTATGCTTCATGGGGAAGCTGCTCTGGATGAGCTCGCCTTTTCCCGAGCCGTATGTTTTCATATGCCTTATTGTTCGGATAGGTCGTGACTGCGCATTCAATATGCTTTGACTGGAGTAAATTTCATTCAATATTTGAATAAGCTGGTAATTTGTATGGTGGAAGCCTACGTGCAAATAATACTCGATCACTTTGGGTCCGCGTAAGCAGAAGAAGCTCTTCGGAGTCATCTTCACTACACAGCAGAGCCTCCAAGGTTCCTTATGAAATGCCCGCAACATCGGAAAAACTTTCTCTCGATTATCGTTAAATCTTCATTTTCTTGTAAAAATTGTTTCCACCAGTTGGCCTGGAAAGGCAGCTTTCGGTTTGGGGTGTGAGCCGCTACGAGAGTATAGAAGTGGTCCAGCGTGTGAATAACTCCTCTTTTCAGCCCCTACAAAATTGCAGCTTCGCAAAACTTGTCATTGTAGCAAAATTAAACGTCTCTACAGGCTAGAGATGGGCATATTTAGCTTCTAGGTCTTTCATGAAAGGGCTACTGATGGACCGATCTGCAGCAACCGCTCCAGCAGGGAGCAGCAAGCAAGGCGTCTCGCCAGTGCCTTCTGGGTCTGAGGCTACTGGTAGAATGCTCTCTTTTTTGTCTCAGTCACACCTTAAGCAACAATTAGAATGCCAGGTGCGCTACTTTATTTCAGGAAGACTTTTAAACTGCACAGTCGGCAGGGAATCTCTCTTTGAAGGCGAAAATTTGAAGCTGCCTGCGGATTACCAACAAACGCCTAGAAATAGCCTTGCCTTCAAAGCAACACTGTCACTTGTTCTGCTCTGGCTAAAGGCTCACGGACTTGTTCACACAGCGGGTCTACTTTGTCCCGAAGCGTCTTTGCGTAATACTGACATCTTGTCGCAAGAGGAGTGCCAAGCAGTTCTGCATTTGCCGAAGGCCCTTCTCAGCAATTCAGCTTCTTCCAATGTGCCTTCTGAGCTTCAGTTGAATTTGCTTGATCGTTTGATAGCTGCCGCCAGTAGTCTTCCTACCTGCCAGAATAGTGGGTCGAAACGAAACTGCGATTCAGTGTGTGAAAATGGGAACATCCCAACGAATGAAGGCGAAGGCGAACACCTAGACCGCTCAGATATCGAAAAGGGCTTTTCTTGCAGCAAGGTACAAAGCGAGCATGTGCGCGTTCACAGGGAGAGAGCAACGCGGGCCCAGGGAAGGTCTTGCCCCCCGAAATGTTTCAATATGCAGATGTGCGAATCACAATGTTCCAAACTACCCGAGTCGCCAAAGTCCTGCTGCCCCAGAAAAGGTTCTACTGAGTGTAATAAGTGGAACGAAATGGCAAGCAACCAAGCGCTGCTTATGGAAGCTCACTTGAGAGGACTGGAGCTCTGTGAATCATCGCAACGGTTATTTGGTGCAAGAGCAGACACCCGGCAGATGATAGATCAACGACTTGCCTCTTTAGAAAGTGAACACAAAAGCCGGATTTGGCAGCTTCAAAAGGCGGTAGAACAGGCTGCAGGGGCCCAAAAAGCTCATGAAGGAATGTCTATGTTCGAGGTCCAGGCAACAGTCGATGCGATGAGACACAGGATAGAAATTCAGAGTATGCGACAAAAAGAAGAGGAGGCAAAGATTGCTGAGCGTGAGAAATATTTATTAGAAAGAGAACGCCGTTTGGCACATAGGGAAGTGCAACTGGCAAAGGAAACGGCTCGCAAGCATGTGGATCATATTACCACAGAGCAAAGTGAAGTATGTAAGCTACTTACCCAGGAAAACGCAAATTTTCGTTCTCAGCTTTTGGACACAAAAAAAAAGCTCGAAGCGCTAGAAGCTGAGCTCCACAGACAGAAGCTTGAGTGCGTGACGGACATGAAAAGTGAGCTAGTTGCCGACCCAAGAAAAAGTGAAGCAGTGGGCGCTTCCTCAAATGCTCAACTGGTGAGTACGTCACTGGTTCCGCATTTGGGTGGGAAATGTCAGGACCAAGGGCCAGTACAGCTAAAACAGGATTATGACATTCAAGTGGCGCGTCTCGTAGATGAGCTGCAGCGCAGCAATGACCAGATAAGAAGCAAGGATGCAGAGTTCAAGCTGCTGGTTGTGGAACTCGAGTCTGCACGACGCGAAAGCGCAGAAGCGCAGAAGCGACTGAAGAAGCTGCAGAAACGTTACGAAGTAGCACGAGCCGCCTGCGTTCAGCAAAAAAAATTGGCATCTTCGATATCTCTTTCGCTTAACTCCTTTGACCTTGCTGTAGGATCGGCGACAGGCAGTGCGGGCCAGAAACTGACTGATTTGCCCCTCAAGCAAAATGACGTGAATGGTTTCATAAAACCTACTGATGATAGCACAACACCTGCAGAAGTCTGCGTCCCCGCGAACGGTGTCTCTTGTTGGAATGATTCCGCTGGAGTGGTCAGCGAGCCAACGACGGATAATATCCATAGACGAACCCTGAAGCCCATGTCGTACGATGTAGACGGCCCAGTTATGTTGTCTCATATGTGTAGAGCAGCAATGGACGTGGCGATGCCGTCGCCTGCCACGCTACAGAACTGCACTGTTCATGCTTCGGAGTCTCACTCGTGTCACTCGTGTTTCCCGCGAAAGTTAATCCGGCCAGAAATCAATTCTGGAACGTATGGAATAACTAATCGGTCAAGCGAAGGGATGCGCTGTGCTGCTTCATTATCATCATCTTGTCAGCAGTTGTGTAATGCAGCTGCACAGCCCGTTGGTTGCTCACGGGCTGATGCGGGAAACGAAATTCTTGCAGAGAGCGTTTTTTCAACTACCAACGGTCTCACCAAAGATGAGCAATTTCTGCGAGCAAATAATTCGTCAAAACAGGAAGTGCCCAGTTATTTATCTTCCGCAGCGGTTGATGACAAAAAGTGCCGAGCAGAAGTGTCGCCAACAGAGGAAGTCTCCAAATTCCGCCGTCCCGCACCAGCTTGCTTTTCGGATGACTGTAATAAAGTTCCAACTCAACGCGAAATAACGTGGGACGCTTCTGATAAAAAATCAACCCCGCAAGGCATTTCGGAAAGGCTGCTAGAAACAGGCATTAAACAGTTTGGGGAGAACGATGACGCGAAAAGCCGTGCAATCAGTGAGAAAAACCCAAGTATAACTGTGTGCGGGTCACCTCTTTGTATTCCTTGGTGCGACACCCAACGAAATAGCCCTTCTGAGATCGGTGCTCTACTCAGTGGAGAAGAAAGCGGAAGTCCTTCCAGCATGCGCCAAGATAATTTACCGAGGGAGCCTATTGCGCAACTGACGAGCAGCGGTAACTGTGAAGAGCTTGTATCCAAAAGTCAGACAAACCAACAAGACTTCCAAATTCGATGCTCCCTTCCAGACAAGATCTCGGGTGAGGTTAGTCTTAACAACGAACAACCAAGTACAGCGACAAACAAGCCGCCTGTAGAGGAAGGCCAATCAGTCCAGTTTTGCACGGGAGATGCCAAAAGGGATTCCCTGTCAGGTATGGCTGAGCGAGCAACAGAATTGAGAGATGCCGACTTCTCAACGCGGATGAAGCTCGAAGAACAGATTGAAAGCGTACGTTGTCTTGAAGACAGAGAATCTGGAAAAGAGGCGTCAGCGCCTTCCTGCCCTCCAACGCCTACAGAGCCAGTGCTTCATGACACCCCAGTGCGTCCTTCTGCATCAGTTGTAGAGCAACGAAATGAAGTTTCTACGGTTGAGCGCGTACAAAGCCCATGGGCAGAAGCTTCAATTGAATCCTCGCTTCCCGAATCCCCCAAAGGCCTTTCTAACTTTCCTTCTCTCTCCTGTCATGTAGCTGCTACAGTTGAGGGAATCCCTGCTCCTAGTAGCACTAACGTTGACTTTAGAGGAAGTTGGAAGGCACTGTCCAAAGAGCGGCTGTTTTCGAGGGACAGTGCAGTTTCGTCTTCCCCTTCAGAGAATGATTGGCTAGCTTGCGTATCGCCTACTGATCCAAATGTCAACGATCGAATAGCCAGTTACCATCCGGTTCGTTAACCGCAAAGAGTGTTACTCCCTATTTCTTCAAAAAAGCTACTTAAAAATTGTCTCTCTTGATCATTTGTTTGATAGTGCAGTCTCAAGTATTGCCCCTTGGCAATTCGCCCGTCCACGGGGCTACGGAATTGCCAATGACAAGTAGCAGACCGCTGCTGCTAGACCGTTGCTCGTTCCCTTCTATGAAGCTTAGCTTTTTAAAATGGGTACAACACTGCAGGAAAGTCTTATGAGCATAAGTGAGCGCAAAAGGAACATAATTAATGGCTTGCAGTCCTTGCCTTGTCTCGAGAGTAGCACAGCTCTCCTGCTCTTCATATACCGTGACCAAACTTTTCATGCCTTAAAGTTATCTTGTCCATGCTGGGCAACGGCAAAGGCACTTATGTGCAGCACGGAGGCAAACGCTTTCCCTTATGACAAAAAAGTCTTAGAGTGGAGTGCAGCAATGCTTTTAAAAGCAAACACAAGCAAACATGTGAAATATTTAGCTAAGGAGAAGGGAACGAAGCGTATTCTCGCGTAATTGGCGGCATGAAGCAGCACCTCTGCTTTTTGAGGCAGAAGACGCCAAGCCGTCGCCGCAGCGGTCTTTATGGTAGCAATGGAAAGCTTCATCCTGCTACCTTGCGTGAAAAGCACGCTGGGTCCTCCAAGCTCACGAATGGCTTGCTCGAACGGGGCAAGTTGCAGTACACCTTAGTGCTGGTCTCAAAACAGGTGCTAAAATTAGGGGCCACCGATGTCTAATATTTTACGCTACACAAGAAATGGCAACGAAAGTCAATTAGAATGGACTGCTATGGAAGATAACTTCATGCGCAAATAAAATGGCCACTCTATGCGAGTGACTCTTAGTCTATGTGTAACAGTTGGTAGCCTATGCCATTTGGAGCTGCGTGTATTACAGGAAGTGCTGGACTCCTGTTTTGATGCTGGCGCACAGAGCTACGTTGGCTCTGTAGACAGCTAAGGTTAAGAAGACACCCCTGCACCTATTGGCGCCAACACCTCGTGTGGATGAAGCTATGAATGGGGTATGACCATGCGTGTTGCCAGTTCCCATAACCCCGCTTCGGTCGTTAGAGATATGCACGGCCAGCTTGCCACTCGCGCACGAGATTTCAGCTTACCATGTGTTTGCCCTTCAGCGGTGCAGTTTCTGTTTGAGCCGTTTGACAGCCTCTGGCTTACCCTGCTTGCCGTACAGATAGAATGTGTCAGTTTAAGTTTGAATTCCCTCTCACTTAAAAATCACTTGAAGAGTTTGATAGTTAACTTTTTCTCTGGCTCCTCTTGCAGCTAAATGACAAACGTCGCTCCCCATGAATGAGACACGGTAGCATCAAGATGTCGGACTGTGTCTCTTTTAGAGTTTATCTACTCAAAATTTTAATCCCGGGTGGACTTCAGAAATGAGGCTAGCAACGCTTTTGTCAGGATGTAGTGAATCAGTTGTTTGAGGAAAGACAGCCATAACTGCAGTAATACGCTTGACATGAGATACGTTTTAGAAACACTAGGGACAGCCCTTGTGACTTAACTGAAAATTGAAAAAAAAATGGGGAAAATTGCGAATTAGCTCAATAGTTCATATTCGACACTGCAGCCAATTCCAGATGCAGGCTCATCAATTCGTCCTGAACTCATGAAGTCAGCTGAAGCCAGCTGTCGCATAGACATAGAGCTAATGAACGTAACAAAATTTTAGTGAATCGCCATGGTTATCACTTTGTAATTTTCGTACCTGATGTTGCATACTGGAGAACTTTTCTTTTTCTGGCACCTAGAAGAGATGCCACATTGGTTGTTGAAATTAGAGAAATAGGCTGCAGAGGGCTTTGTCTCTTCATGCGCCAAACAAGTTGGAAATTGTGCGAGCCTCGCTAGCTGCATATTACATGTGCTCTGGCTTTTTGAAAGGTTTAATTGCGGTGGTTGTCTAAACTCCGACGACTCCGCGCAATGAAAGGTCATTGTAAGCCACTAAAACGCAGTCCTCCACGAAGACACCTTGAACTCTGTTCCGATATGTGAACCGCACCTGCACAGAAGCGCGTATGGAAGGAAGGCAAACTCCACTGTATAAGTGCTATTAGCATTTCTCGAGAACAAAGTATAGCCTTCTCTAATGCTAGCTGAGTTAAGGTCTGCAGCGGATTCATCCCATGGCACGCAGCATTTGTCTGCCACGCTTGCTCTTATAGAAGTGCTTCACAAAATTAGACATCAAAGCTAAACAGATTAATTTTGTGATACAGCTGAACTAGATCCAGCAAGAAGTATCTCGCATTATGCCACTTTCGTCGGCGACAAAGGCTCCCGTCATACAACTGAACTTAAGGGAGCAGTATACTCCAGGGGAATACTATCTTTGATGGAATATTTGTAAAGCGTGTGCGCACATTTAGCATGCATACTTTTACAAAAACTGGAAAATACGAAGATGGTCGACCAGGATTTGATCAGAAGAGGCAAGGGGAAGAACCATGGTAAATTCGCTCACTGCATGCAGAACAGGCCTGTACTTTCTACGAGCACCAGCTGGGGCTGTTTACAAAACCAGAAGTGCACCGATACTTAGCACCAAATTATTCTTCTGCAAGCCGTAAACGCTTTTAAGAGAGCCTTCTGACACTGAAAACAGGGCGAGGAGCACGCCTGGAGGCGGCTGTCAGAGGTGACCTCAGGCCGCTTCCTTTTAACAGGAAATATATGGTAGTACGCATGCGTTAACTTACAAGAACTTTTGTACAGACAAGATGGATTTTATGTATGAAGGCCGCGAAGCGGGCGTTCTATTACATCCAACGTCGCTGCCTAGCAAATGCGGGATTGTAGGGGACTTTGGGGAGAGTGCCGAGCCTTTCCTAGATTATCTTAGAGTGGCGGGTTTCTCTTATTGGCAGGTGCTTCCTGTTGGACCTTGTACTTATTCTCAGTCTCAGCCTGGATGCCCGTATTTAAGCACCAGCTCATTTGCTCTAAACCCATTACTGGTTTGTCCTGCTGGTTTAGTATCATCAAAGCTCGTGACGCAGGAAGATGTAGCTAAGCTAATAGCGAAGTGGCAGGCAAAACAGCAGGAGAGGAGGACCCTTAACACAGTCTCCCACTTGCAGGAGGATGTGGACTGCGAAGCATTCGTTGATTACCATGTAGCAAAGGGCTACAAAGATGAACTGCTTGCGCTTGCGTACAAGACGTTTACAGAAGCAGTGCCCACCGAAGAATATGAAGATTTTTGCAAGAGTAATAAATTCTGGCTCGACGGGTATGTGCTGTTCGAGGCAATACAAGCAAGACATCCTGATGCATCTTCGTGGCTTGACTGGCCAGAGGAGTACAGGTCATTTAAGAGCCTCGTTAAAAACGAATCCTTGATGCAGGGGCTTGAATCGCCCACAGAGGACCAGAGCCTGTCTAATAGGTCGAGTGGCGACCCACCTGAGCTGTTACTACCACAGTTTCACCGCTTTGTGCAGTTCATACTTTCCAAACAGTGGAGCCAGTTGCGTCGCCGGGCCAATTCAAAGGGAATTAAAATTCTAGGCGATATAGCGTTCTATGTCAACATGCACTCAAGTGACGCTTGGAGCAACTCCGAAATGTTCCAGATGGATAGCAGCACCAACAAGCCACTCTACGTTTCGGGTAAGGAAATTGAGACGCTGCAGGTAGATGGCGTGTCATTTTCTAGCACTTAATTTCGCGGATACACGGCTGCAGCATTTCTTATTAGCCTTTTCTGCATGTAAAGTGATGGGCATGCAGGCGTTCCACCCGATTATTTTAGTTCCGAAGGGCAACTTTGGGGGCATCCTGTTTACGCGTGGGATGCTCACGCTCGCACAAATTTCAGCTGGTGGACACGTCGTGTGGCTGGAAGCTTTGAAAAATTTGATGCTTGTCGCCTTGATCACTTTCGTGGATTCGAGTCTTACTGGCGAGTACCGTACGATTTTGCAGTGGAGCACAAAAGCGCAAGAAATGGAGAGTGGGTAGCGGGGCCTGGGACCAAATTGTTCGATGCAATCTTCAAAAATTTGGGATGGGAAAATCCCAGGGTAAATGTTGCAACTGCCTACTCAGAGGCATTATCTAAACGCTCGAAGAAGCCTTCAATTAAAAAAAAGATTTTGAGTGTACTTAACAGACATATACTTGCAAAGTCTCCTCCACAGACAAAAAATTCTGGGACGCGGCACTCTTTTGGAACGCAACTAGGAGGCGATCCGCTTAAACCAGCACCTTTGCTCGTAGCTGAAGATTTAGGATTCATTACTCCTGAAATCGTAGCACTTAGAGACAAATACAGCATATTCAGCATGCGTGTTATGCAATTTGCGTGGGCGGACAACGAAAAAGGGCTGCGTTGCGAACATCTGCCCTACAATCACACGCGAGATTGCGTCGTCTATACTGGGACGCATGACAATGCGACTTCTCAGTCATGGTGGAAAGAAGCGTCCGATGAAGCAAAAACGCACCTCTTAAATTACCTTGGTGAGGTCAAAGATGCCAACGAAAAGCATTTGAAGCCCTGCAAGCACAGCAACGACGAGGAAAGCTTCAAAACTTCACTGTAAATTGGCTACGCTTTTCGTACACACTCAAGGATGAACAGTGCTTTTGCGTGTAGGCTTACATGAGGAGCCTTCAGATTTTGCAGTTCACAGGCTATTAGCCCACTTGGCTCTACTCAGTGTTGCTCACCTCGTCATACTCCCAGTTCAGGACATACTGGGGCTTGATGATCGCGCAAGATTCAACCTTCCTGGCGTCGATAGCCCAAAAAATTGGAGCTGGAAGCTAAAGAGTTTGGAGCCTCTCTATGCCCCAGAAAGCCTAGACCCTCTCCGCAATATGCTAACTCTATCGAATAGGTATTCTGCCTCTCAGTGAACTAGTAAGTTTAGATTGTGTGATTAAAATAATTAACTGAGTCTTGTACTCTGGAATCTGTGCCTTTATGATAGGACGCTGCAGGCCTTTTGTATTCGCAGATCTCTTTCCGCCTGTCATCAGACCCGTATAATCGCTTAGCCTTTTCTACAGGGGATGCTTCGTTGTTTTCCACATAGCCTTACAAATTTAAAACTGTATGTGCTGAGTACGGGCGCGAGCTAGGAAAAAGCACTGTGGGTAACAATCAGCACAATAGTTTGGGGCAATTAAAATCGCGCTAAGCACGAACTGAAAAGCGCTATGACAGAAACCTCGGGCTTCTGGGCGTTCTATTTCATGCATATTGCTTTAAAAGCAGCATGCGTGTAGATTTTGTTCCGGAAAAGGATCCCGAGACAAGTTATGTCGGCAGTGTGGTACATGTTAGCACCGGCCAAAAGCCAGATGTTCAGTGAAGGCATTCGCGCCTATGCAACGAAGAGACCAACAACTCCCCCTTGCCTTCTTTCCGTGTACCAATGACAGTGTAATGTGCATAGGCCACCTTGGACGTAATCATGCGTCGGTGGCATCGACAGAGAGACAACTGCACAGCGTACACGCAGAATGTTCTCTATTGATTCGCTTTTTCGGACACATCATTGTGTCACCGTAAAATAGTAGAAGTGCATGGAACAAATGCATTGGTTGCGAGGATAAACATGGCATTTTTGATAGAATGATGCGTTGGAAAATTTCTTTTCATCTCTTGCCTGTCTGTGTAGTTACCAGTCACGGTTTTCTCACAGGTTAGGGGCAGCAAGATCGGTATTGCCCTAAGGCATTTCTTTTGTTATGTTAACACTGCAAGCATTTCCAAAGAGCGCAACTCTGCCGATTATGCGCATGTTCTGTGAAACCTGCAGTGGTTAGGCGGCCGTAGCTAGTTACCAAGAAGGACGCTTGTCAACTTTTCTCATACAAGCTCCATGCCTTGTTTTGCGTCTTTGAATCGTAGAAGACAACTACTTTGAAATTTGCAGTATTTTGTTTCGTATTTACGTGGAAGTTAAGCCGCCGAAGTTTCATCAAGGAAGTAGAGAATGCAAATCCGCATTAAGATATACAGTCGCAGAGTCTCGCTAGGATTCATCCATATCTAGTATGAAAGCTAGTGATGGCCGTAAGAATTCAATTTGTGTTCGTTCCTTTTTTGATGGTCAGGCTTAAAACAAGCTGTCAGTCTGCCTAGTATTTTTTTCTATACAAAACGTAAAGCTTCTCACTGATGAGTCACCAACCTGCCACCAAAATTTACAATTTCTTGGACTCAAACTCTTCCTCAACACGCCTTGGTAGCCTTATGTATAGCACTGTACTTTGTACACCCAGTTTCTCATGTTTCTACTTTGTTCGATAACTCCTTAGCACTTGTACAGACATTACGATAGTGCTGGAGCAAATTACAGCAATGTGGATGAGTGTAGATTTATTTATTGCAATATCCTTTTCACATTTTCGCAGTCTGGAGATGCCAATGTGCACACGAAGGTCGTGTTCAGATATTTTCTTCGATCAGCATGCAGCTCCAAGCAGCATTTCCTCTGCTCAATATAATAATGTGGAAAGGGCGTAAAGGCAACGCCGGGAAAAGCTGAAAAGCGGCCACCCACCAAGTCCTGGGATGATCCTCAAAGTCTGGTAAAAGGATACCCGGGATAAAATATTCTCCAAAGGTCACAGCTATGGCTATTTGTTTTCCGCTGCATGCAGGATTAACGTATTCCCTCTTTTCAGTTTTATTTGCAGTTGCAGCCTAGACGTTCGATTTCGTAAAGTTCGTAATGTTCTGTCCTGGTGATTGCGGACCTGTTTAAGCTGTGTCCACATCTGCTGGAGCTTACTGAGTAACTCCCTGTTTTTGACCTCAGCTCCCCAATTTTCCAAAAGCTTGCTGCCTTTGTGGTCTTTCTCTACAGCGAAGCTGCTGATGATAGTCGACTTCCGGTGGCCCTCGTGCGAGTGCCAAAAGATTGCTCGACCCTACCACCACTGAGTCCTCAAAGTCGTGTTCTACGCCACGTAATACGAAGAAAGTCACCCAAGTGTTTCAGCCAGATTGCTGAATTGTTAGGAGTGAAAAGACAAACAAAATTGACAGCAGGGGGGACACTGATGCGCCGGCTTTTTTTTAAAGTACCTGCGTTGTGCTTATACAGCGAAAAGGAAAGAAAATTGTGTCGTGCCACAACGAAACTGTGGGCAGATATGCTCGAAGGTTTCGTAAGAACAAGTTTTCACTCTAGTTAAAGATAACGAGAGGCGCGTTCCGAAGGGTTCTTGGGAAATGCTGAGAAAGTGCTGAGTCACTTTAAAACTGTCTAGGTCCGTGCGTGTAGTAACAGGCAGACCGAATTCCTTGACGCCGTGCGCGAAAAATGCCCCCTACTGAGGCCCTTAGAGCTAGGCATTCGTTTTATTCAAAATTTATCATGTTCACAACTTTAGTTTATATATTCTGTTCACTGCTCTGAAGCTCCGTATTGTCCTTAGGTCTTTTAGTTGCTTCCGTTCTTAAATGCCAAACACAGTTTGGATCTTCTGTGAGTTCGTAATGTGTATACGTATGTTAGGTAGCAACTAAATTAACCATTCCAGGGATTTCATTCGGTTTCAACAGTCGCACAAGTGCAGTTCAAACGGAAGCCAATGTAAGCGTGGTCCTAGACCCAAGTAATTTGTCCTTTCAGCATAATGCTTGTAGGCACCTAGGATTCACAGTATAATTTTGATCACGCCACAACATCAGCCTTGATAATCTGTGAAGCGAGTCTGTGAGCTGCTCTACTTGCGAACAAGTCACGCCAGAAACCCAGCCCAAGGGGCTAAAGAAAAAGTGTTCTGAAGTTCAGCGGGTTTTGCTAAACTCTGATGGTCTCCAGTTTTGTAAACCAACCCATAAGTTGTGAGGTCCACGGTTAACTTTTCCAGCTCCGCACGTCAATAATGTAACCGCTGCCCTGTTTAGCGGCCTTGCATCACTCCGCACAATTCTAACGGCCTCCAAGTAGGTGGGCGCCATTATCATATGCGCTGCATTCTTGCTTCAACGTCTTTTGAATATTACTAACCCATTCGGCAAATGCCGCCACTGTCGGGGTCCTGCAAATTTGTTCAGTACTCAATGTTTGAAAAAATGAAGAAGCCAGGGGCAAGAGCATGCAGCGGGAAGGAGAGTGTCGCGGAGCAACTGTGTTGAAAAATAAAATAAAATTTTTGAGCTTTACGGATATCTTTATGATGGCTCCACCTACCGGATTGCCTGTTTGGTCCTGCAGTCAGGGGCCGCCTGCGATTGTGCTTGTGTTTTGCATTCAGAAGCTGGTTGGTAGGCGGGCCTAAATCGAGGCTCCGTTGCACACTGAGTATCGCCCCCACGCTCCGTCTTATCTCCTGCTTCTGCCAAAGGTAATGCAGCAATGCTTATCTTTGAGGCACTGCTGCTAATATCTTGCGCTCGACATAGGCTTGCTCGTAGAGTTGGTCGCGTTTCGATTCTCCCATTCCCCGCTTTCCCACTTGCGACTGGGCGGGTCTGCATTGGCAAAAAACTCGAGGCAATTGCAATATCTGACTACGTATATGTAAAAACAGTTAGGCTTGATTGTGCTGTAGTATCGCCACTGCCTTCTCAAGCCACATATATAACGCAGACAGGCACCTGTATTTTTGCGAATTGGATGTTTGCAATGTCTTCAAGTAGCCTGACAACGAGTCCAAACATAAACTCGAGTTCTTCGTGTTTGTTCTTGCTTTCCTTGATGTCTGAGTACAAGTCTGAAATCCGCTGCTCCAAAGCAGTATCCTGCAAAAAAGTATTGATGCCCTCCAGGACAACATTAGGTGGCCAACCTTGCGGCTTCCCAAATGCTTACAGTCAAGTTTCGGTACACTAGCATTTTTGGAGACATATTGTAGACTGCCTGTCTGACAACACTCCACCTCAGGCCTAAGTTCCCAGCACCTTACATCTGTGGATTGTTCACTTCATACCTGCCCAGTATTGTAAGTTTCTAGCTTTTGCAGATTTTCTGACAGAGTCTGGAGACAGTCACGCACAGAAACGCTCCACCAAGACGTTCTTTGGCCTTGACCAGAAAGGTGAAATGCGTTGACTCTTGGATATTTATCTAGCATGTAGCAATTTGACCCACTTGCACATATTTTTGGGTGGATGGCGTGGTGGTTTGGGAGCAACTGTCTATACATCTATACCTCATTTCTTGAAGTTACTTCGAGTCCCAGGTTTTCGACCTCTTTCCTGTCAGCTTTTGCTGAATCGAGCTGTTTGACAGCTGTCCATATGAGCAGTATGTCTTTCATCATATTCTTAACATCATCTGAATAAACTCATCACTTGCTTTTTGCTTTGGAATCAAAATGCTGCTTTGCATGTCCGTCGCTCAGTGATCTAAACCTTAGACAAGTGGAGTCAAATTACCGTCTCTTGCCACAAGGGCTAGTTGCTCGGAGAGTTGGGTAACCGTGCCTTCTGCGTTTTGTACGCGCTCCTCAGCATTTCGTCGAAAATTTGAGTGCATATCAAGCTCTGTAGCCATCTGCAAAGTGACATGAGGATGGAATTAACCAAAATGTTCTCCAGAATATAATCATTGTATTGTGAAGTAATGAAAGTGTTCTATCGTCTCACGCAGCTCGAACTCTTACTTGGAAAAAGCAGTTTCCTACCAAGGGCTTACCTTCTCCAGCGCTTCCGTGTCCTTTTTGGCCTTGTGCTCAAGTGCAGTGGCGCGGTCCTGAATTGTGTGAAGCAGGGGCAAAATGACTCAATCGGTGCAACACGAATGAACGCGCACCAAGCTTAAAGGATAGGAAATACGGCAAAATGTGCTAGGAAAACCGATTATGCGTTTGCTGTACGGTCTCACCGTGTGTTGGAGAAAATCCAGTTTTAATACTACAAAACAACTGGCAAGATTCGCACACCACTGCCAAACAGGATAGTCTAGCGGTTTTAACGTGAAGCAACTGGCCTACTATTGTTGACTGCAGGTGCGCCCATATTTCCTTATTTTTGTCGGCTAATAGATCTGTTCTACGAGCCTCTGCTGCTGCTCCCTCTTCAAGGAGCTGGAGACGAGGATTAATAGCCCCGTTCAGAAAACCGTGTATGTCTGGTATAAGTTTAGTGCATTCCTCCTTGACTCGCTCAACTTCGGAGGCCCACCGGGCTTGGTAAAGCCACTTTTTGAAGGAAGCGCGGATCTGCATGCGCAAATTGGCATAAAGAAGCAGATAGGTTCTAAGACTCTTCTATATCCAAGCGGTTACAGGTGAAGCCTCACATCTTGTCTCTCCTTTAATAAACGTGTTTCATGTGAATCTAACGCAGTAATATAGAGCCCGTTGTGAAGCCTGCAGAGCAGCGCTTTCTATCAACGGGGTAGGCGCTTTGACACGTGTGTGTCCCCCACTGTGCTGTATATGCGGTTGGCTAGCAGCGAAAGCCCGAACTTCCGTCTGCTTGCAAGCCACGCTTGTTCTCTCCACCTGCGCACACAGTTATGTGCAACTTAGTTGTTTCTTTTTAACCTGAGCAGCGTTATTTCACCCAGAACAAACCAAACTGTTAAGTAGAGACTGCTAGCAAAACTTTGGGACTGTCTGCCTTTTTCTAATCAACTATATATACAGCGTATGCCAAGGGGCCAACACAGCTTCTTGTTTCTCCGCAGCTTGAAATTTTGCAGGATATAAAAGCCAAACCTGAGGAGTACGGATCGCTTCAAGTCCTTCTGTCTGCTTGTTTCCGCAGCCTTTGCAAGTATATCCAAACAGTAGCTAATTCGGAGGTTCATTCTATTTTCAATTTTGCCGCTGAGTGCTCGAATCTCACTATGATACTTTTGGAGCTCTGTTGTTGAAATGTTTTCAAGCGATTTCTCAACACTCTTCCAAAGGTTCTCATATTTATTTTCAACCGAGGCGGCAAGCTCATTTTGAAGCCGCTCTACCTGCAGTAGCCGCCCTACACAAACGCGTGCATCGGATCATGCTAAAGCTACGCTTATCATGGAAGCCACAACATAACGCACATAAAGAAGCTATGCTGTTTAGCGTGCCACTGCGATGGGAATTTCCGACCAGCAGTTCCGAATGTCCCCGGGGGCTCAGGTGACATTTCCAGGATTTGTTCGCCTTTAGTATATATATTTAATGCGAAAATGCAAGTCACTGATCAGTCGTTCGACCATTCAAAGGATGCATACAAATCTGAATGCACAATTCACCATTCGTACCTCACTGCAGCGAGCTTCTGTTGCTTGGCACTGAGAAATTGCAGTTGTCTGACCAGCTTTCAAGGACTCGAATTCCGGCATAAGCTCTTGATATTTGTCATCAAGAAAAGTCTGCTTGTTTTCAACACTCATTACACGGCTTTCAAAGTTGCTTGCAACCGCCTCTTGGTTTTTAATCTGACAGCGCAGTCACAAGCAGAGCAGCTGAAGTTCGTACAATTCAAGTAAACTGCGGGTTGAGACCTTCCCATTTGAATTGTTCCTGGCGAAAGTAAGAAGCCCGCAGTAAGTGGTTATCCGCTTGCAAACATTGATGTGCTGTTTGTGACTCTATTGGAACTTTCTCTTTTCCTTAAAATTGCCAAGCGTGATAAACTTGTACTATTCTAAGCCAGTTCGTCATTTGTGCAAGCTTCCAGCCGCTTCTTAAACTCCAATGTGTGCGAGGTCAGCGGACCCCACTTTCGAATCAAGTTGAGAAATCTGTGACTGAAATGTTTTGATATCACTGTGATCACTGTCATATCTTTCCATTTTCTCTCCAATACGTAGCTTGTCAAATGAGTCAAGACGCTCTGACAAGCTGACGATATCACTCTGTAGCTTTTGCAGAACTTGTTGCTGCTCCTCGATACCATGTTCACCGCTATCCAGCTTTTTAAGCAATGCGTCGACTGTGGATGTGAGCTCGTCTTGGCGTCTTTGCATAAGCTCCTGGGAACGGAGCAATTGAGCCAAGAACTCTTGCAGTCGTGCTGTTTCTATGTGAAGCCCGAAATCCAGATCTGGAGCACTCATCTCTGCATGTGCTGCAGGTAATTGGTGGGCCTTTAACGTTTCTCTTTCAAGAATGCTGCCCTGTTTGCTCCTGTTGCGAAATTTCGTCCAACAGGAGACACTATTGCGTGCGAGACGCGCAGGACAGGTTTCCGCACTAGTAAAGAGGCAACCTATCAGTCACCTTGCCAGTTCCTAGCTCCTTTATGGGAGGATTGAATAACTAGGTCTACCAAATCGCGAGAGTGCGTCAAATATGATACCGGCCTTCATGGGTTTGTCTCCTAAGATACTAACGCGCTTCACCTGACACAGCGATACGTTTCTGCAAGTAGTGAAAATGGGGCCCGAACTAACTCCGAGAGTAGCAAAATATTTGAACTTTTATCTATAAAGCAACACTTTGTCAAGATCTATTTGTGTAGTGGGGCTGCCCACCAGATGCATGCAAGCCTTGATGGACAGCTACGGTGGTAACTTGCATGCGTTCAGGCTCGTAAACCCTCGGGAAAAAAGTGGATTCGTCGACCACGCATTAAAACTTTGTAGCAACTATGTTGTGAGCAGACTATACAGATTACGTGGAATACTTTCACTAGCAGCAGCCGCTTCAAAGACCATGACGTATGCGGGGTAGAAATATTCATCGAAGCTTTTACATTCGTGTGTAAAACTTCTGCAGTATTTCCGCCGACATTAAAGGGTGCGGAGCATTACTCAAATGGCTTCAAGAAACAATCTAAGGTTGATCACATCTCCATAGTCTTTTCTCGACTTTGGGCCCCAAGAAGGCTCATTCCACCGAATTAGCGGCTGCTCCTACTGTTACATCAACCCGGGAAAAATAGGTTATGTTAGCGTTCGCTAGCATTCCTACTGCGCATTAACAATTTTTGCCTGTTACCACGCCAAAATGGTGAACTATGTTATTTTGCCGTCTCTGTGAACCAGGACACCATTCTCGACGCATTTGCACACAGCCCTTCAGTTGCATAAGGCCACTCCCCTTCGTTGTATCCCGCGTTCTTTTTGTGCAAAACAGTTGGACATTTGAATGCGCTCGATTATGGCTCATTTGCCAGTCCTCCGCTACCCTGGCAGCCGCAGCCAAAGCATGTATAGGGCGGCAGATAGCTAAACTGTGCAACCATTAAAAATTGAAGGCTAGAGTCTGCTCACTTTTTGGGGCGCTTCAACACAACAGAAAAACTTCCAGTTTTACGGTCAATGAGAGGGAAACACTGTGCTGGATGATTTCTCCCTGCGGCTTTCCCTCAACAGACACGACCGCTAGAGTATGCCAGTTCTGGCGTGCTAGCCATACAAAGTTTCGATTCTTTCTCCCAAGCATAAACAGCCTTAATATCGGATACAACTACAATCACACAAACTTTTAGGAGTTTCTTTATTAGCGGCAGGCTTTTTCTGTTTGCATATACAATGGAGGGCAAAGACTTGGGACACTTGAAGCTTGATGCCGTCATTGGTATTAATGGAGGCTCCAAAAGGTGCATTCTTATGCATCCTGACAACCAACGGCTAATATTTGCCCTTGGTTACTCTATCGTTGTCCGTGACCTCATAAGCAGCTCCGATACCTTCTTGTGCGGACACGATAACTGTGTCACCTGCATTGCAATAAGCAAGGGTGGGAAATATCTGGCCAGCGGGCAAGTTACTCATCCAGGCTTTGTAGCAGACATCATAATCTGGAGCCTCGACGATGCAAGAGAGATTGGAAGGCTCAGGTATGTACCTTGCACTGCCTTTATTAGCGTCATGCCTAGCCAAATAACACTACAGCATGTCCTTCTGGTTTTGTATTTCGAGCGTTCAGCTTTCACAAGGTCTCAGTAGAGTGCCTTGACTTTTCGTGTGACGGCAAATTCTTGGCCAGTTTGGGTGGCGAAAGCTGCAACACTCTTATGCTTTGGAGCGTTGAGGAGAGGAAGGCACTCTGTGGAATAGCTGCTGCTTTAGAGACTGCCAAATGTTTGGCATTTTACAATAACACCCCCAACATGCTGGTATCTGGTATGATTTCCGCTTGCTTTGACACTACGTTTTATTTTGGCTGAACCTCACAAGTATGCTGTCAAAGCAAAACCAAACCCGGCTGGTTGGAATTCACACGAAGAAGACTGCATGCAGAGAACAAACAACTTCCTTCGCTGCAAGTTTGTGGCGTCATATTTTGCCTCCTGTTGTACTCAGCGGGAGCGTCACACCTCCGAATTTGGGAGATTGATGCTCAAACGAAGAAGATGACACCACGAGATTGCAATCTCGGCAAGCTTCGTAGGTGTTGTGAAGCTCTTGTTATTCACCCCGCTGATGAAATGGTGTACTGCGGGACGCAGTCCGGTAAGAGTCTATGGTTGGCGCCGTTTGCAATGGTTTTGACAGTTAGGTCACAAGCTCCGATAAAAGAAACGGAAACTTAGCCGTTGGAAGAAATGCATTAATGCTTTTACACATCCAATGTAGAGAAATCTTCGACAGCAGCAAGCCTCTTCGGCCATTTTCGTTTTTCTTCTACGAGTGTCCCAGGTGATATTCTTGAGGTATCGCTTAGCACGGGATTGTTCAAACGAAGTGGGCCTCCAAAAAGGCAGCTTAGGGCAGGTGTCACTGCCATGACTCTAATAGGTAGCCAGCTTTTTGCAGGCACCGAAGACGGTCAGCTATTTAGACTAGGAACTGATACTCTCTCTCCATCAAGCGTTTGTCAGATCTCTGGAGCAGTTACTTCTCTGATTGCAGCTCCAGACAGTTCCATGCTTTGGGCAGCAACCTCAGCAAACAATCTGTACAGAATTGATGCGCGGACACTGACGCCTCATCTCAAGCACTCTGCACACGCTGGTACAATAAATCAAGTGGCGTTTCCGGACAACTGCTCCCAAATCCTAGCAACCTGTTCGGCATCAGATGTGAGAATATGGGACACAAGGACCTACAGGGAATTGTTACGAATTCAACTTCCTGGCGTCGAGTGTTTATGCACGGCCTTTGCTCCGGATGGATCTTCAATAATAACTGGATGGAAGGATGGAAGGATTCGCGCATTCACTCCAGAGACGGGAAAGCTACTCTTCTGTATTGAACAAGCACACAAGGACGGAGTTACAGCAGTTGCAGCAACGAGAGTTGGCAGGCGATTGGCATCAGGAGGTGTTTCTGGCCAGTTTAGGGTGTGGGATATACATAGCAGCTCTCAGGAGATGTTGGCAAGCAGAAAGGAGCACCGAGGAAAGATCTGCTGCTTACGACTACGTCGGAACAACATTCACGTGGGAATAATAAAGGCGACATAACGCTGAATACGCATTTCGGAAGCCGCATAAAGACTTTGACAAAAGCGTTCGAGTAGGATTTATGAGGCATGTTTGGTTTTCATATGGCGTGTCCATTCAGGCCCTAACAGCTGCTGAAGACGGCACAATCATCGTTTGGGACATGACAACATATACTTCAGTTCTGTCAATCAATGAAAGCACAATTTTTCGGGTGGGTAGGAGCATCCAGAGAGGCAGGTACCTCATTTGAATCACTTTAATGTCCTGAAAGTGCCTGCTTGTCTGCAGTTTGATGCTATTGGTTGGCGGTTTTTCATGTATATCTACTCTATAGAACGCGGTGTGCAAATGACCACAGAGCGCTACTTATTGTGCCGATGAAGTGCACATCCTTGCAACGGGCAGCGACCGGAAAGTTCACTACTTTGATGCTCTAGATGGTACGAAAATACGGGACTTCGAGGTCGCAGATGATGGAGATGTACACTGTATTTCTTACCAGCCAAAAGACCACTTAGTCTGCACTGGTAAGTCAACTTTTTCAAGTGCACTTCGCCTAAACAGCAAACTATTGCTTACTCGTGTAGCTACAAAGTTCTTTACAGGGGCGCGTCAGAAAAGGATATTGCTAGAGGGTGGCCGCGGCACTGGCGGAATTGAGACCACTTGCATCTCGCTGCTTGCAGGTGGCGACGATCGTTCGCTTCGTCTTTGGGGATACGAATCCGGGGAATGCATAGCTCAGAGCGGCTGGCACGCTGACATTCCACACTGCGTCTGCTTTAGCCCTGACGGCAATCTTCTTGTGTCTGGTGGCAACGGTGGAGTTATTCACTTTTGGCACATTTCCGAGGAACTGCTTCGAAAAAGCAGCGAAATAGGAATTTAGCCGGCATATTTCATTTTTGGTTGCAACTTTTGCTAAAAGTATGACTTATCCGATGAACAAGTCGTGTTCGCAGCGACGAATTAAATGGCAGTGACTTTCCTACCTCTTTGCTCTCTTCCAGAATGTGCTCAAGGTAACTTACGTAGCAACTTCCACTGAACTACAAATTTGTGCTGCTCGTGTCCCATATCTCCGTACTATCAGCATTTTAGTTTGGAATAAATATGTATATTGTGTGGCTGACGACTCAACTTGAGCCTAACAAAGAAATAAGCGACAAAATACAGACACGCCACCTGCTGAAACATTTTTCCATCTATCTGGATATCGGAATTCAAATGCTTAAATGTTGAACTCCAAAAAACTCGTGAGCTCTTCAGCGGTAAGTCGGACCTATCTCACCCCTGTTGTAGCAATCCTCTGCTGTTTTGTGAGCTGCCGATGGTGGCCCCGTTCAGTTTTATCGTGTACGGGAATGTAAATATTTCAATCTTAATCAGGCAAGAGGTAAAAAACCTGCATTGATTCCATTTACAATCTAAGAAAACTCGGTTATCATCAAGCCGATAATAAAATGAATCCCTTCGTATCCCTACCATCGAACAGAAGACACACCTGCAAAAAAGGATAGCATCTGTCAAGCCAAAAGCGGTATGCTCAGAACCAAGTCAGTTGGTCCTAATGACAAGAAGTTCATCATTGTTGCACAAATAATACGTGTACTAACAGAAAACAATATGCTAGAAGCAAAGCATGCGCTAACAAAAATAAGATGCTCCCAAGGCCAAGATTTTGTCGTTTACCCAAGCAGGCTCGTCGGTTGACTTTGCATTTTTCGTCAAAGTGGTATCTCAGATAAATTATTACCTAACTGCATGCGTTGAGATCAGTGGCGAAGGCGGAATATATTTCAAGCTCATACGCAGTCTCTGACTGTTCCGAAAGTCGTCTGCCACTAAGCACGAAGGGAAGCAAGCCTCACCAGTAGCGTTAGTGTGGCAAAGTCTTTACTTGACTTTTTTGAGAAAATTGAGGCAGAACGCATCTTCTCCCACTGCTCTACGCCTCTATATACTTCTTCCCAAGTGTTTGGAATATGCTTAGCGCCCCATTTTACCTCATTTATTCAACAAAAGGATCAAACTTTTTCCAATCATTTGACAACAGATTCGAAAAAAGAAAACGGATATCACAGATATGGATTCGCACTTGAGACAATTCGCGACGGAACTTTATGCCCCATCATAGACAGCATGGGGGGCTCCCAGAACCTTGCAATAATGAGTAGTCATGGCACTAAACGTCTTGAAACTAGTACGGTGAAACAGTACGAACTACGGAATCTTCATTGCCCCTCTCTGCAGTGCTGGTGACTTTTGCCATGGCATCATTTGCCAGTTCTCCAGCCGTTGTCCGTCAGTAAACCCAGCACCCACTGGCAACGTAGAGGTAAAAGTCCAGCTACGTGCGTTTTTTATGCCTCTTGCACAGCACAACGCTACCCCGTTATGTTTTCTTTCTGACTTGTCGTCTCCCGTGCACGCGTGTCGTCTTGATGCTGCTAGCGCAATCTTGTCATTACATAAGAGTTGATGTTTGGGCATCATTTCGCTGCGTTTAAAGGGAAAATTAGACGGCACTTATACGCATTCACAGGACATACGCGAGGCGATAAATAAATTTGGACTGTCATATGCAGCCACTGGCCGCAGCAAGGCACCCCTTGTAAAAGGCGGTCATGCGAGAAGATTTTCACTGGTTTTCATTTTGAATAAGTGGCTCTAAGCTCTGCAGTAGCGTTAATGTAAAGAGCGAGCTGCGCCCAGTCTGTGCTAAACTGTACAGCTTTTCCGCAGAGCTGTATATCTGTGTCGCACTTATTTGGTTTTATTTTCGAGCCAGGCTCCTTCATTCTACTAAGTCTTTGTAGGCGTTGCTTTGTCGTTCCTTTAGCTATGGAAACTTATCACGAGGAGAAAGACGTAGAGGGATATTGGCCTTTCTCACGTCGTTTATTCAAGTGCCAATTGGCGTGTGTCACTTTATTTCACCGCGGTTGACCTGCAGAATTTAAAGGGTATATTTCTTCGAGAGGTGGTGGGTCGGTCTCTAGTGATACTTCATTCTTGTCTTGAAGTCCTAGGTCTCTGTTCGTAGTGTGCGACTGGACAGGTGAATCATCTGTTTGACAGCTGAGAGCCTTCCCTGCGTAGAAATGCACTAACGCACATGCTTCCTTGTGATGTGATTCCACGTTTGCTCTACCTGTTCCTCTGAAGCCCATATTTAAAAAATAAGTACCTTGAGCTTTTTTGGTGCTGCTGACGAGTTGCTTGTTAGATTGCCTAGGGCGCTCGGCTATCCTTCCCGTGCTGGATGTCGGCATACAGATGCGTAGTTCGCCAGTGGTCTGTGAGCGCTTAACCTAAGAATATTCATCAGCACACTTGGCTCTCCAATAACTGCTTTGATTTGCATCCAGTCAAAATGTTGTGGATCCTTAAAGTTGCTCAAAATGTTTTCGACCTTTTGGCAGCAGGGAGGAACACTCAATGTTTGAGCTGGCCACATTTCTGCTGACGGGAAGCCTCAGCCTCCTCTACTTATTTCCTGGCAGGCAGACGTTGCAATTAAGCGCACGCGCGTTTGATTACGCGGCGGCCTGCAGCATGAGGTGCGGGGGGGCAATACAATGCATTGGTGGAGCAAGCATAGTTACTAGTACGAGAAATGCCCATCATCCCTTGACAACACTTTGGCGAGTTCTTTTACGTTTGCCTATGTCTGTTGTCGTGTCGATCCAGTATTTTACGGAGTGAAGAGTCCTGGAAACTTATTTTGCTAGTTTTCCGTTGCTTGATATCGCTTCCTGGCAAACCAGTATTCTATTGCGAAAGCTCTATCGTAAAACATTCTCTGGATTTTAGGATGTTCAGAAATTGCAAAATTCTTCTGGCGGCCAGGAGCCTTACCGTGGAACGATCCGGTGAAACGTCTTCAGGAAGCCTGAGCTGTGTAATCTTGCCTATCAAAGCACAGCGGCAAACAGGTTTACTGAGTCGCTGTGAGAGACAATATTGTCAAGATAGATCTTTGCTTGACGTTAACGAAAGGATTGACCAACTTCCAGTTGGAAGCGATGCCCCACTGGAGAATGTCAACTATTGTTAATGTAAATGCTCTGGTTTTACCTTTAACTGTAACTCGAAGATACTTGGGATGCACATCGACATCAATCAGCAAAGTAGACAGATGCCTGAAAAAATAACATTCAGTTAGGCTGGCATCTTGCGGTTCATTCCTTTAGCTTGGTGCCCTAACTTCTCATCCAAGGCAGCTATATTCGTAGCACACCTCGGCAACTGAAACGTGGCAACTATCTGGCCTGGGTCGCTGAAAGAGTCCAACGTGAAGGCTAGTCTGCCTGAAACAAAAACACAGCACACCTTGTCTGTAAGTATTTCTGATAATGTGTGCTGAGGGCTGAGTCGGAAAAACTTTTTGCTGTGTAGTTCTAGCTCAGCGATGCCTACCTTCATTGCACTGGCGTATTTCACCTTTGCTGTTGTATGTTTCAAAAGGCTTGGCCTGTAGAGATCAGTCATGAATCACGCAGGACACTCTGGGCAACGGTTGATAAAAATAAAGACTGGATAGATATGATCTTCTGGGGCTTACTTTCTTCTCTGTCTCCGCGTTGGCTTTTGCTTGTGCCTCTTCTCTCTGAAACGCAGCAACGCCCATGCTAAAGGCTAAATAAATACAAGCGCTCTAAAGAAGGCCCTAGCGTTGGCGGTCGCATATTATGCTAACTGAAAGGCTTCGGAAGCTATGCTGCACCCGTCAATTATCATCTGCTCAACTGAATCTCAGGGTGGGTGCCAGCATGCGAGCCTGATCTGTGCATTCGTACATGAGACATCTCACGGTACATTCTTTTGCGATTCTCCCGAGTGTATGCATCCTTGGAGTTTTCCGCTGTACAGCCAGTGGACATTTCAGCACAGTTTGTCTATAATTGCACCTTAAACAAGCACTAAATTGCTAGATATTTTTAAGCTTCAGTACTCGGGCAGCGCAAGCCACGTGCTTCCCTTACTTGGAAGTTTATCTTGAAGTAAAATTGTTTTTCTGAGATCTTCTCTTAATGCAGGTAGGGAGCGCAGAGCCTCTATGCGTTCAACAGGTGTCACAGTCTTTCCATCTAGCTGTTTCAATTGGAGCAATGTAGCAACTGTAAAGCTTCTGCAGCCTACCCACCTGAAGACATATGCCAGCGCTGTACATTGATTGCTCTTCAGGCACCCCAAAGTATGTCATTACCCTCAAGTAATGTAAGCTAACTCTTCGCACGTGGCAAAAGGGTGATGAGGTGACGGTGCAATTTCACACTCTGTGCAGGGGTTCCCCATAAGATAAAGATCCTCAAGAGAGTCAATGCCTTTTAGGTTTTGAAGTGATTCCTCGAGCTTAGCTAGACTGATGAAGTTCACTGTAAGGTCGAGCTGCAGAAAACAGCAGCCGCATGAGGGGTGTGGTTTTGTGGTCACGAGCGGCTGCTATTAGAAAACACAGCCTGATTGTGCACTGAACCGCTGAGCTCATTCCTACAAAGCTTTGAAACAGACAATTGGAGGCCTGTAATGGCTGGATTTGGCCTTGTATTGAAGCTTTGCGACGGTGCGACGGACTTTAAAGTGTGTCCTAGGACTTTTAAAATTCCCTTTAAAGTGTGTCCTACCCACCTTCTTCAAGCTTTCGCATCTTTCGAGGTTTTCAATAACTTCAATGTTATTAAGTGCCACATTTAAATACTCTAGCCGTTTAAGCCTCCCCAAATTTTCGAGCCGTTCTGCGAAACAGGACTTGCATAGCTGCAGCGCCAAGACGGATGTGCGCTATGTATCTGGCGTATTCGCAACAGTCGCTAAAAAATACGAGGGTCTCGATGCATGCTTCTTAGTTTTGCATGGGTTCTTCTGCTCAGCTACACGACTCAACGGAGTTATGGAGCACCTGGACGTAGTAAGTGTTGCATCCAGGCAAGATTGTTAAACCCACCAATCAGATTATTTTGCAGCAGCAGAATTTTCAAATCTTTGCACAATCGGTCGATGAGCTCGATCTTTTCAATTTCCAGTTGGTGAAGGGCTATTTCTTCAAGATTTTCTAGGGTGTCCTCATTGTGTTCCGACTTGCGGCGAATGAGCTCCTCCGTAATTCTCATCGTAATTTTCGCGAAGTCGAGTAGAGACAGTCGAACGCCTAATATTAAACTCGAGAGTATTTGTTTGCACCAAGATTAAAAATAATAAAAGCAAAGTGAAACGGAACAGCCGAGTACGGCAAGCTTCATCCCTTTTATCATTGTTGGCTGGTCTTCTAGCATACCCGATCCAGCTACAGTTGGTGCATCGCAAAACAGTTGTGCAGTGCGCGGTCATCGCCACTTTTCCCTTGTTATTATACCGTAAAATGCTACAAGAAAAAAAAAAGCCACTTTCTATTTATATGAAACCTATAGTCCCCTGGCGCTAAGCTGTCCACGACCGTCAATAGACGCTCGGTGTGACGAGGGTTCAAAAGTCAGGGCCCCTCACACTTCTACCTTTTCTGTTTTCAGTGCAAAAGCGTTCTGGTTTTTATTGATGTGGCTTTTGTACCTCTGTTTCATCGTATGCATGACAAGGAGGAATCGCAACACTCGAGTGCGCATGAAGGGAGCTCCAAATGAACAATTTCATGAGCTACGCACACATTATTCCTTGAAGTAAAAGTTAAATGTTCTTCTATATGACAACCTGTTGAACGCATTTTAATTACGAGGAGATTAAGGATTGTGAAACCTGCAAGATGCCGTCCCTGTTAAAGGCCAAATTTTGTCCCTTGCAGGAGCAATCAACGACAGAATATTCGAGCGAGCAACATCTGACAGCCGAGGCTCTACGCTTTATCAACTGATAATTAATCGCGTTCTTTTGTGCTTGCTTTTGACAGCTCGGAAGATCTCTCTTGACACTGACCGGCGTTCTACTGCTCATGAATCTATTTTTTACTGTAGAGACGCTTGAAATGAGTTTGCTTGTTTCAGGAACCACTTGCTTTTCGTTTCAGCATGAGCTCTGGAGCACTTCAATACCGAAACCCTCTAAAGTAAGCCTCCGAACAAGAATAATTTCTTTGAACACTTTTGAGCCCATATTAATCGAAGTGCTAAAGCGTTAAAGGCTCCTGACACTGTCTGCGGGGTCATCTATCTGCCACCATCAGCTCACTTCACATGATGCTCACAGCGCAATACATCTTGAAACTGATCGTAGCTGCTTTTACAGGCTTATTTGCCTTCCCCTTTCCCCTGAAATGAATTTGCAGTTCGACCACGCAACCCCCTTTTCTTCACCTAAAAGCATAATTTGCGCGCCTTAAATTCCTTCTAAGAATTCCTCAACAGCTCGCCGCTCTTCGTGATAGCACAAGTATTTCAACATCTGGAACATTAACTCGTGAAGCACCAAGTATCTGGCCAGCGGTCGTTACTGTCCCTGATGATTAACCGGCTTAGCATTGCCCGCACCACTGCAACGGCAGTAACTGGTGTTCTGTGATATTAGCTTCTCAACACAGCTCTAAAGTATTAAGGTGCTGCAAGTTTTAAACGTCGCCTCTAGGATACATCACGCCCTAATTTCTAATTTCTTCTCAAAATCCTCTTCCATATTCCTTGGTGACAAAATGGGTAATTCTAGTGCAGTTTCTGTAGCCCAATGATGTGGACGCCAGCAAGCATAGCCTTGAAACAGTACTGGGGACCAATGTGAGCTTTGCTTTTGTCTACGCGTAATCGCGGATCACATAGGCAATTAAAACCGTGAGACCGTGTTGCTTGCCCAGTGCGCGGTTTTTTTCTTGGGAAGGCGTAATAGCTGAGCACTTTATATCTAGAGGCCGCCTTGTTCGCCCGCTCTGAGTTTTAAAGTTACCCGGGACAGAGACTAGCGCATTATTGGTTTACAAGCGCTACGGTGAAAACTGCGCCCATACGCAATATGCCGTCCTGTTCTGCGCTTTACGCTGGTTCAACTTCTTGGAGGCTGTAGTTTTCGTGTTTTGCAGCCACTTGGTGCCCGGCGAAGGTGGAATGGAAGGCTGACACAGTGCCCAAGCAACAGATAGCCGCTCATCGCACCCAAATTGTAGTGTTTTTTCCGTAACCGGGTTTATCCAATTCCAGTTGCACTTTTCAAAAATGGCAAAAGGGTTCAATATTCCGAATATATATGTGCGCTGTAGTCTGGATGCCCTAAATTTCCCTTTAAGGGCAACAACAGCCGCTGCTGGGTTCATCGCCCTTGTAGCTAATGAAATAGAAAAGGCTTTTCAAGCGTGTGGAGAATACGAAAGTCTGACTTGCCACTAGATGGCCAAAAAAGATTCTTTGTCAAGAACTGCAGGGCCATCACGCGAGCATGTCGAATACTTCTACGCGAACGTGTCTTGTAAACAAAGCATAGCCCAGAGCATGACTCGAGCCTGGAAGGGCCGTCGCTGTAGTGCACAGCGCCTACTGCTGCGACTACGCTGCTACCTGTCCCTCGAGCAGGGCCTATGATCGGCACCTAACGTTGGCCCACTTCCTTGAAACAGTAGCTTATATATATCAAAATACATATATCAAAATACAGTTATTCTTAAGTTTCCAAAATCTGTTGTCCTTTAATTCGTCCCACTCGGGGTGGTCGCCTCCTGGGCCCTGTGGGGAGGAGGCCTGCACTGGTGCCGGCGCTATCGCCAGCCCCAGTCTCCACGCATTTTCAGGCACCTCTAGCGTATGCATGTTAATTCGCAGACAAATTGCCTTACTTTGATCCTCCTAAGAGGGTCCTGTCCTACTCCAGTGTTGCGACCACTTGTAAATCGCTAGCTAGCTATCTTCTATAGGTCACCAGCAAGCCCTATTGTAGTGCCTGTGCAGTACAGTCGCGAGGCTCAGCATGGGCTCACACAGATTTTAAGGGGGCGTTTTTTGCCCTTCTTGCACTAAAGAGCACAGTGCTCACAAATACGCCATGCACGGAGTAGAGATGAAATTCAAACCTCGTTGCGCTGTCTGTTTGCAGTGGTGAGATAATGGGCAAGCCTGACATGCATTACGCAGAACTACAATGCAGCCGCAAGATGGCCTGCAGGACTGTGAAGTTGAGACTATTCAGGTTGGCGTAATAACTAGAAATAATCAGCATGCAAAAAAACTGGGAAGTCCAAAGACTAGACCCTGCGTGCTCAAGACTTAGGCCAGAGATTCAGGGGTGGCAAGAGGGACTGGAACTGCAGCGCGCGGCACAGTCACCAAGGGAAACAAGAAACGGCTGGGGAGAAACAGCAACATTCCTTTGGATTTAGAATAGGCGACAATATTTGACTGTGGAAACGTTTATGGCATATTCAATGAGCAGTATGACGTTTGAGCGTGTTTACGCAGAACGAAAGGGACATATAGGAGCCCAATCGGACTTAGTTCACTTGACATAGACCATTCGGCTCACTTGATAAGCTTGCACTAGGCCAGACAGAACTCATTGCAGAAACACTGAAAAAGTCGCAAATGGGCCTCTAAAAATAGTGTCTTTAAGAAGCCGTATCTTCTTCGGGGCGAGTCTGAGAATTCGAGATGGCTTCAGTTATGGCCTCAGCATTGGAGTAACAATCCATTTGTCTGGCGGGCTCATCATCAACTTAAATAGGGAGTAAAACCAACACAAAAGCTACACTAGGGTTAGTGATCTTAGACGTTTCTAAAGCCTCAACATTTCAGGATTACTCACTCCCTGTCAATCGAACTGATATTTTCTTATTTTGAGGGCAGCATCTTACACAGAGTCTCCTTGTTCATGCATGCTGAAAGCCAAAGCAACGCAAGACTATTTTTACTCATCGTGATGACGTATTTCTGTGTCTCTCATCAAGCATGCTTACCATTCTAAAATAAGTTTGTGTCCCAACACTTTCTTGTCCACAAGCCATCCACTACCCATGGACAGACACTGAAACGTAAACCAATGTCATGCAAGATCTATATGCATCCATTTAGTCTCTTGGTTGTCCAGCTCTTCATCTGCAGCCTGCTATATTGTGTTAGTGCAGTGTGGAAAGGAGTCTTTAGCTTAGAGTTATCAGCTACTCTATGTTGGCTGAAAGCATCCTCGTAAAGCATATCGCAAAAAGTCCTGCAGCATGTCAATCTTGCGCGAGGTTTTGTTCGTTTCTGCAAGCTTACAATGCCGCTTTTATCTTGCTGTGGGCACTATGAGATTTGTCGAATCTTTTAGCCGACACTGCTACTCCAGACCTGGAGTCAGATATAGACGGCAGTGGGGTTGCTGCTCTAGGCTCCACGCAGAGCATCTGACTCAAAGTGGCAACCCGCTTCTCCAAGCAATCAACAGTATCCAGGGCACGCTGCAGCCCAAAACAATCAAGAAACAACGAACAGATGCAAACAAGAGTGAGGAAGCAACTAGACTACCGCCGAAACAGTCAATTCTCAACTGCGCTAGCTGTTTAATTTCGTTATTCCGTTTCTTTGTGAGAGATTTTCTTTTGGAGAAGTCGTACTTCTGTTTGTTCCTTGATACGCTGTTGCAAAGGCAACAGAGAAGGCATATGGTGTGAGAGTGCACGACTCAGGCGGTTGAGCTGATAGGAACATGTTTTCCTCAAGACCGATCCTGGTGTCTTGTATAACGGGCAGAAATCACAAACCAAAAGTTTTCGTTCCTCACACATCTCCACGGAGAGAAGTCAAGCAGAATTTTTCTCTCGATTCGTTGCTTTTTGGGGCAGCAAAGTCTGCTTGGACTGTAGTATAATATACTTCTTCGTGTAAACTTTGGCTTTACAGAACTATCCGTCACTAACTGTTTTCTCACAGATGATAGCAGAGACTTTGTCAGCATTGCAGCTTCCTTGGTTTCACGGCAAGCGACTTCGAGAGCACTTTTTGTCCCGGGCTGGTGTAGTTCGCGCACGTCACTGGGACTTTGTGTCCGGGACTTCAGCCGCTTGTCTGAGCCAGTTGACCCAGCCTTCGAAGCACCACAGCAACGGCAACAATAATTCTTTGTTGTCACTATAACTTATGCGAGGAGGTCCTGTTGCTTTTGTCGTTTTGCTATCAAATGACACCATCTATGCCTTATACTGGGTGAATTGGTGGGACATGAATTGCGTGAGGTGTGTTTCTTGGCCGCGCCCTCGAAGTGCCACTTCTGGGTAGCCGAAGCACCGTAGCCTTTAGCTTTGAAAGAACGTGCGCATAACTGCGACTTGAAACGGGAAAGATGGACAGGTCAGTACTGTCGTTTCAGTGCAGTGGCTACCGGGATGTTGCCTTCTTGACAGCTCTCCGTTTTGTTTTCTGTTTCAGTACTTTGTGCCTCCGGGTCCTTCTGAAATTTTACTGCAGCCATCGAACCACATTTTCGTAGAAGGAGCCGCGGGATCCTCGGACAGGCGGCGAAAGGAATAGGTGCTGATTATTAGGTAAAGTGTCATATTTGCGCGTTTTTGTGTCCACTAGGTAATCTGTAAAAATGCATGCAAATTGTAGATGAGTCAGTGTAGGCGGTGTCAACTGCTCCTCACCCGCAAGTGTTTTTGATGATCCTTTCCTAGCCACTGCGCGCGCTGTCATTTGTTGCTTTCTAAGCAAAACAGCGGAATAACTCCTCATAAGTGCGAAATTCCCGGCTCTGGCGGATATCACGTCTGCAGCCGCAATTCGAGATGACCGAGTAATGCATTCCGTGCAGTTCCGGTGGTCTTCCAAAGCGTTTTCCTGTGGGCCCTCCAGCCCGTAGGAAGTTTCAAATTCTCCTTGGGAACCCTAAAGCACACAGGCACACCGCAACAACGAGTGACATTTTGCCCATTAGAACGAATTGATTTGGTGCATCCGCTTCACAAAGCACTGTAGCTTACAGTCAATGCCTTTGATAATGAGCCGTCTTGTGACTATTATGGGAAAGCCGCTCTTAAAGTGCCGCATGCTGTTTTCAAGTATCCTTTAAAGCGCAAGTTGCTACTCTTAGCACATTTAACAACAGTAGCATGCGTATACCAAAGGCCACGCACAATGCAAAAGTTGAAACTGCTGTTTAAAGGTTTCTCGAGATTCCGCAGTAATTAACATTTTGACCAGGAGCTTCAGGCTCTCTTTTCGCGAACATGGCTAATACTCACTTTTGAGTTCTGCTTCCCTTTTCTCACGTCGTGCTCGAAAGGATAGTATTGGAAATGCCTGCTTGTTTTAAAATTGTCAGCAGTGGACAGAAGCAAGGAGTCACTGCGTCGTGTATTTTTGGAGCGAAGACGCTTTTCCAGTATTTCAAGAAGCTTTTGCACCCTTAGCTCTTCATCCTCAGCAACTGTGTCGGTCTTGTTTTGTTCTTTTCCTGATATTTCTTGTGTTTCTTGATCAGGCTCAGGGCCTTGCTGGGCACCACAGGCACAGAGGGTGTTTCCGGCTAGCACTTGCTTGGTTTTGAAGGGAATCCACAGTGCTTCAGACTGATCTTTTGTACCTTGTAGTGTTCTTGATTTTCCAAAGTATCGATGTCGGAAGATGTTATGACTTGCAACGCGTGTGATCTGCTTTCCTCCAAGGCTTCCTTGCTCCGCTTGCTTGTAAGATGCGAGGCGCATCCTGTCGATTGTACCGACCTAGGTCGTAAGCTCAGCTTTGGCGCTTGATTAAGGATACAGCGATTCCTGTTTGCTGTGGCACTGTCACTGGGGCGCTTTAATTTGTAAGAAGCTCTGGTGTTGCAAGGAGCACTTGTGTTACATAAACTTGGCATGACATTCTGTGCAGTCTCACTTGGACCGACGACTTCCGCGCCTCTTTGTCTCGCATTCAGGCGATCGTATCTATTCATAGGTGCGTTTCGCTGCTTAGCTACTTGTGTGATGGATGCAGCGATAGTTTTTCTGTTTCCGTTTGTACAAGAAGAGATTTTTGCTTTTTCTTTGACAGGAATTTTCGAAATTATCGAAGTAGCCACTGTGGGCCCAGTAACTTGTGTCTTTGGGGGCTTTTTGCTTTCTTGATGACGCAGCGATGAATTAACTGACGCTAGTGATGTCCCTTTCTTTTTCTTTCCGATTTCCGAAAAATATTGTTCCGATGAGGTATATGTTCCCTTCGTGTGGTTCTTCGACCTTTCTGAAATATTTTTAAATTTCGAAGAGCCCGCATCCGTCAATGTCATTTCACCAACTTGGCCGGCACATGCTGTTGGTATGTCGTGACCATTTGTATCTGCAAGACAGTAACGCATAGTAAAAATAAAGTCAACACCCATGTAGATGAACAGCGAGGCGCCAAAGTGGGGACATCTCTAAAAGGGCAAATGTAAATCGCCAGCAGCATGACTTGCAATGTTTCCTGAAGCAGTAAAGGAACTGTTTGGCATTGACAAGATTCATTATCATGCTGGAAAATTTTACTCTGCTTAAATTGAGGGAAATATCGAAAATGCCTAAACAAGTAGCAGAAGACCGTGCCGTTGTCCTGTTAGTCCAGGATTATCAGCTGTACTATACCTGGGATGCAAAGCCCTGTCTCTGTGGAGCGCTTTTGATTATCTTGCAAATCCGTAGATGGCATTTCTGGGAGAGAAGGAGACTTATCAGCAGTCTTGATGTGCCTATCATGTTTGCTTTTGGTACGCTCCTGAAGCGAAAGGCTCATCTTGCCTTCTCCGTCTCGATCACCACCAGCCGCTGGCTGTTCTTGACTTATCATGTTATCAATTTGTAGACTTTCAGAAGAAACCTGGATACTTGATGAAGGCTGGTGATAGACGCTAGTGTTACTTTGGACTGCACGCACAAGCAGCCGTGCCATCAATCTGAAGGCTTGACTGTTCCTGCCGCACAGGAAACTACAATGCAGGTCAATATAAAGATGTTCCACGTTTTTGCTACGAAACCGAACAGAAATGTTATTTTCCAAAATACTGGTGCAGAAACAAAAAACAATGACTATTAAGTCCACTAATTCATGTTTTGTGTCTGGTCTTCCAGTTATTTCAACGTCACGAATGTAGCCCATTGTCTCCCGTCCCCTTCTAGCACATAATCAAAAAGATGTGCTGACAAGCATAAGCTTAGTCTTACTACTGTTGCTCATAGGGTCTGACCCTGTGAGCGATGGAGCAGTAGAACATTCTCCGCATAAAGCATGAAGCGGTTGCTGTTGCTGGTCCTGCTGACTCTTTGTCGAATGCCCCTCGTGTCCGAGTTGAGCCAGTTTCTGTTGCTCTCCAGGAACGTCTGGAGCAAGGTGCGAGTGCATCTGACTCTGCTGACTCTGTTTCCTTTCCTTATCCGACAGTATTTCACAAATGCTATGTGGGTGTTCCTCTTGGCTTTGGCCTGCAGGGATTTTCTGCAGACAAGTCAACGAAAATTACATGTATAAATACGCATTTTAAAACATATGGCAAAAGGCATATATTTATATATGCCAAGAAATATACATATATCAAGAAGGAAGTATCTGCTTAAAGCAAACATGGGTATCGCCGTACACGTTTTGGCTTGGTGACAAAAGAGCTTTCCGGTCAAACACGACCAGCACTTTCAAATGCAATTCTAAACTCACACGTTTCTTTGATCGATTGGCTAGAAGACATCGCACACGGCGGAGCCCTCCTGATTTCATTTTCTTTCTTCCAATCCTCGTCATGTAAGCACCTTTCTTTTCTTTCTGCCTATATTGCTTCATCCCTCGTCGTCCGTCAGGAGTTAACAAGCGACAACTCTTAATGGAAAATCCCTCATCACTGTTGGTGACCGTTGGAGAAGCTCTAAGGAGTCTAGATTCTATCCCTAGTCTCTGAATTCCCTCTGCAGGATTGGCCATTGCACTGGCGGTTGGGTGATATTCTGAGGGGGAACGGAAAGCCATCTTCGGGTCTTCGTAGTGTGCCTGACCAGACGTGAAATGTGATGCATTTGCACGAGAACCGCTAGGAGTACAGCTTGAGAAACAGTACACCTGTGGAGGTGTTTTGCAGGGAGGAGCATGCTGCATGGCGCGTTGCATGCATGTTAGAAAAGAAGCAAGCCTTCGCGGACGTAGTGTTGCCTTCCAAAGGCAGCAAAGTGCAAACGTCCTGCTATGTACCAGCAACATTGGCACAAGCAACTGAAAGAGACTCAAATGCTCCTCTTCATTTAAAATTTGGCGTTTCAAGTTCTCAAACGCGCGTGGAAGATGAGACTGAATCTCCGACTGTGGGCAATTTGGGTGATGCAGGTATTGCGGCAAACAAGAATGACTAAGAATCTCGCCTTCAGATAAAGGAAGACACCGACTTCCATAGGTTTCATTTATGTTTTGGTCATCATCATGAGGGAGAAGGGAAAGAAGAGCACAGAGCACTGCAAGCGGGCCCCTGGTCGCCCAGCGGCCTCGGTTCGGAGTTTCTTCACAGTCTTCTTCCGGCAAAACTTTCGCTTTCACAATCGTTTTTCCATGTTTTTGCCTCCCGTTCCCACCAAATATAATTACGTGGAGAAGCGGGGCTCCCATTCTTGTCACATTAGACCTAACTTCAGGGCAATCATTCTGCAGCAGTTGCAGCCTTATGAACCTGAAAATCAACGCGTTGCCACAGCTGCATAGGTAATCGAAAGAATGCGTTTAATACGAGAGTTGTAGCTCTATTTTGTTGAGCGGGTGCTTGCTTGTGTACGGCCGTACATCGTAGGTGTGTCAGAAAAGCTTCCTTTAAGGTCATCCATTCTATCTTTAGCCTTTTGAATAAGGCTGCATGCCTCTAGTGCCGTCACGGGATTAGAGACGAAAATACGTTTGTCCGCTGACACAGCGTTTGGAACACCCCCAAATTCTGGTGAAGGTTGGATTCCAAAGAAGCAGCCGATGCACAATGGTTTCACCAAGCAGCAGAAAGGGGCGAGGAGGTCCACTACGCCATGCGAACTAACTAGCCAGCATGATACCCTCACACGAATCGCTGCCCGCATCATCAACAAAAGCATCCGCAAAAGAAAGACTGCATCTGCGAAAGTGACGCAGCAGTTTTGCCTTACAAGAAAGCTTGAAATGCCTGTTAGTCTGTCTTATTGACCCTTTGCCAAAATCAGCATAGACGGAGGACTGGCAATTACTAGTGCGACAGTGAAGCAGCGACAACACCGGCACCTATTTAGCTGCATACTAGGTCAACTAAAGGCGTGAACGATGCAAGAACAAGAGGCGTCTGCAATGACACGTATCAGGCATTATCAGGTAACTGATGATTGTGCCTACGCTTCTCAAGGAGTAAGGTTGATGCGTGCACTGTACTTAACGTCAAAAGAACCCCCTTTTCATTCAAATTTGGCTGCAAGACGTTACTTGCAACGTTGCACTGCGCAACCAATTATTGGATGCTGCAAACAACTGCTTCTTACAAGGATTGCCTTGAAACCTCGCTACTGCGAAGGCATGAGCGCACACACGCTGCGCAATGCACGGTCTCCAGCGGCGTTGACCTTTATCTTTGGATGGGCTAGCATAATTTGTTGAGCCATGCATGCCGTTGCTCTTCCAAGCTCGGTTGCCTCCCAAAATGAGTACGGTGGCGCTAAGACGATCTGCAACCAACCAGCGTGCAACCCGACGAAGCACGCCGTCCCACGGTTGGCTTTCTTCCTGATTTTCATTGCTTTTATTACTTTCCTCCACTTCTGCTTTACAAGCATATTGCAGGGGGTAGGTTACGGACGTCACTCGCCAGAAGCGATTATCAACTTCATTGGAGCAACTTGACTGCTGTTTTGCTGCTATGCCGCCGGGTGGATGCAGAAACAAAAACGTTCCGTTGTGACTGGTGGTCAAGGCTTTATTGAGACAGCTCTGCCTAAGTGTAGGAGGTGCGCTGCTGGCACAGAGGCGATAGAGTTCAGCTGAGCTACCTGGAGCCAACTGACACCCTTGGGCCGCTCTCTGGACTTGAGAGCCAGGTTGTTCATCTGTTTGCTTCCTGGGAATTAGGCAGACGTGGCATTCAAAAAACCCAAGCCTAATGCCTTCTTGTCGGCTCTGAATCGGCTGAATTTGGCTCGAGCCGCACGCTGCACTTTGTGCTCTTAGTCCAAGAAATGCTCGGGCGTCATTGGCAGGCTCACACGCATGGTAACAAGTGCGAGCCTCGGAAGATTCATGGAGCATTGCCAAATAAATATGCTTCAAAGAGCTGTGAACTCCTAGAAAAATTTTTAGGGTGTGCCCTTCACCGCGGGCTTGCTCTAACACTCGTAGGCAGGGATCTTTGGCTTGTTGGGAGAAGGAGACTTGGCTCCCCTTTCCCATAAATTCGGCTCCAAAAGACGTCAAGATTTAGACACACATCCATTCAGCCATCTGCTCGATTTTTGCTTATTCGTTTATTCTCGTGAGGCAGCAGCGTATGTGTTGCGACACCGCAGCACTGCTTCTATGAGCGGCAAAAAGCTCAGCGCGATAGATGAACAAAACGCCAATGAAATATTTTCGTTGAAGTATGATCATGCTACAACATTACCATATGCTTAAGAGTTGTTAAGGAGAGTATACTGCTGAATTCGTCCAACTCGATGTCACCGTCTTGAATGAATAGTGTGAGAGACAAGGACAGTTTGGCAGTGTGCAGTGGGCTAGTGGTTCTTTTCCGCAAAACGGACAGGCGCTTCGTGTAAGGTACAAGTGGATCCTCTCAAATGCTGTCCGTTGTCATTACTATTTTTTCTGCTGCTAACTATAGATCTTGTACAAGGAAGCCTACAACGCTATGTTCAAGTAAGTAAGCTATGGGGCTGCACACCAGATGCATGCGGCAACTAACGATGTAGGAAGCCGTAGGCGACTGAGTAAAATGAAATATATTTAGCAATGCAAGGAAACAATAATTTTTCCATTCTACATTGGCATTCAGAAGCTGATTGTTTCGTCTCACTTCTTCCGAAAGTAGAAAAGATTTAATGTTACCTAACACTTCTGTGCCGCTGCTGTGCATGCCGTATAATGCTCTTACTTCGTAAATTCCACCAAAGTGAAAATCAGGCAACAACTGTAGTTAATACCTGAGCCACACTGACAAAGTACACGTGTATGAAACGAGCATAAACTCTGGAAGCAAAGATGCAGTCTCATTCCGTAAATCCAAACAAACAAATTTACATTTGAAGCGCACAGTACCTCGTGTATATTCTATGGCCTTGTTCTCAAGTCTGCAGCAGCAGTGTTATGCCATGGCACTACAAACACGTGGCAGACTAGAGTGTGACAATTTTAGGTCTCCCAGTAGATTACAAAAAGCAATTTTTATAGTTTAAGAGAGCTTTTTTGTTCGTTAAAAAGCACCTGCAGCAACTTTGTTGAGAAAATTGGTGGCGCCTAAGAACCGAAGGACAGCACGGCGTAACATACTTAAGAGTTCGAGTAAAGCTTGTTGCGAAGGTGACACCTCGACACCTCCTCAGGTAGGTAACTTTTAGTACACGGTGCAGCAGTTTGGCAGCCTTCCGACGTTTCCCAACAAGGGAAGCCCATTATCGTAGTCCAGCGGTTACCAATATTGTTGTTTTGCTATTACCGTCAAGCTGAAGCGACAGACGACGCATAGCTGCTCTTGGAGCCTATCAGTGGAAGAAACAGCCGTCAATTCCCAGAGTTTACTTGCGCACCTACCTCCTCGATCTTCAGTTGAAGCGTTCATTCAGAATGAGACAGTGTGCCCCAGACGGGTGATTTGTTCGTTTTTCTTTCAGTTGCGTTTTTAGTGCACAGCATTCTCCGCTGCCACTCCGTTACTACCTGGCGCAAGGATAGGGCGCCCTTCTGACAAATCCTCTACATCCGGCTCACATCCCATAAGAAAATACCAAATAATCAGTAAGCCCTCATCATTCGAGCCTATCAATCTAGCTTTCTTAGAAAGTCCCCCCATCATAGTTCTTGCTGCCTCGACCCGGTTGGGGCGGTGCCCCGCACTGGTGCTAGTGTTATCGCCAGCCCCAGTCATAGGGTATTCACAAACACTTCTAGTTTGCACACGCGATATTGCTGCTATATTGCCTTACTTCGTTACTAGTAAGAAGTTTCCCCGCTGATTAAGCATGTTAACCTCCTATTCTTCACTAGGTAGCTACCCTCCTAAGGTCAACAGCAAGTCCTATTGTGGTGCCTGCGCAATATAGCTTTTGGCTGTCTGCTGATGCAATATCCGAATGAGAGAACTTGCAGAATTTTGGGTTTGAAAGGTATAACTAAACGTCCTTTCGGTTCAGTCTGTTTTCCGAAGTATCGCTTCCCTGTTCATGAAAGGTATAGATGGGCAGCACACCAGGAGGTTGAAAAAAGGTGCCACCGCAATACAGCAATGCATAATCAGTTGAAGTCAGATAATGGTGATATATATGACTCCAGCGTTTAACGGCGCTAGCAACTGACTTCTGGATGCCAGTGGTGACAGTTTGTTAGCAAGGAGCTGCGTGACAAAGCTACGAAGAGGAGTCAGTAAGATTGTTGATAATTCCGTAAAAGCCTTCAAAAATATTGAACTTCAATGGCTAGCAGTCTTGGCATGTTCCATAGTGAACAACACAACGGTCGCAGCAGGCTTGCCTTCTTATCCTCACCAGCAAAAATTTAATGAAGCAGATGACAGTCAATCACTTCGTTTTGCCTTAATCAATTTTTTGGAGGTTCGTCGAGTGAGTGGCGCAATGGATAGCGCGTCGCCCTCCGGAGGCGGAGGTTGCGGGTTCGAGTCCCGTCTCGCTCTCTTCTTCTCTCGCCTTTTGTAGTCCCATGCTGCAATAATTTGAGATACTTTTCCATCCAGAAAGCGCAACTGCAAACAAGAAATTGGCAAAGCGACTGTTTTGGGAACATTATTTTGCCACTGGCTTTTAACGGCTTCTGAGAAGCCTGCATTTGAGCTACAATAAATGCTCGACTGAAACGAGTGTCGCTTAACATCACCTAAAAGGCTGCTGTAAAAAATTTTCTCTCCGGAACGCTTCGCCCCGGATTTTTTCAATAGGTTTAACAAAAGCTGCTCTCGCTTAAAAGTAGCTCTGCAGAGTTTTTACGATTTCCTCTTGCTGCATGTCCTAGAAGCAGATTTCTGCTCCCGTCGACGCTTGCTTCAGCTATCCTGTGTAGATTGTATAGTTTTCGCTCGGGGATTATTTAAAGTACTATAGTGAACATGTCAAATGGGGCCAAAGAAGACTAGCGCTACGTCGCTGAGTATCCTAACCACAGAATTTGGGTTTAAGCCTGTTCTGTGTCACCTCTCCTGCCTTGGGACGACATCACCATGTTCCAGTTCAGTTGTGAAGCTCTGAGGAAATTGAGATGTTTGAGCCATGTGGCGTCAACTGGTGCAAGTGAGATAGCTGTGCGTACAATGATGGAGGAACGGTTCTGCGTCAGGCCACCCGTTTTGCGCCTTATATGGAACCAGTTGACTTTATGGGCAGTTTTGCCGAGGCAGATTCAACTATTGTTATACGACAAAGACATATCCTATTTTCTGCCCATGGAGGAATGAATGAGTTCAGGGTCCTAGCAACTACCCGAAATCCTCAGAGAGCAGAAGAGCAGCCCGCACTTGGAGGGATTCAGGCTCAGGAACCGTTCGGCGACAAGAGCTTTAGACAAGTAGCATTCCGCGTCTTTTCGTGTGGAAATAAGGATATTCAGACTTTTCTTCTTTCAAGCTGCACTTTACGGAGGCTCGCTGCCACGATTAGAGCACGAATCCAGGTAAAAATGAAAACTCGCCGACACAGATAAATCTTGTCGCATAAGCCCGCAATACCGACGGAAAGCGCCGTCGCTTTCCAAGGCCAAATGCAGCAAACGCTCGGATGACCCGCACGGGAAACAAGCAGCGACCGTTCGCCTAGCTCAACTTCCCTTGATCCCGTAGTTTAATTCCGTCTGTCGTGCCAAGCCATTCCATTTGCCAGCCTCCCGGCTGTCCTTGGCGTTGCTGTTAAAAACTAAACTCAAAAAACGCTAAAGGAAGTACACATGAGGTTTTTACGTTAGGATCTCACTACGATGGAGCTGGTAGACTGTAGGCGACGCTGCAAGAGTCTAACAGCCTCGAAAACATTTCTGCTGTCCAAGCAAAGAGGAGGCATGCCTGCATGTAATAGGATAGTTCGTAATGCAGCGGGTGTTTTGGAGAAGGAAGAAATCGAATAGCTTTGAGGCTTCTCTGCTGATGCTGACTTGAAATTTCTCAGCAAATAGTTCGTTTGGCTCCTGTGGTCTCTGCAGTCAAGTTAACTCACCGTAACGAAGAAGCCCCATGCCGCTCTCTAAAACGTGCCATGACCTTTTGTACTCGTGTAAGAATCTGCTCTGAAGTTATTTCATCATTTTCAACAGACAGCCATCCGACTATCATTACACCGTGACTTAAACATTGAATGCCAGCGTATAACCTGGAAGAAGCATTCCTCTGGGCCTACTGTACAATATGAGCGGTCTCGAGGCGTGAACATTCTATGAGTTTCGTAGCAGAAAGCTGTGGCACCAAGGATGCAAGTTGCGATCCTTAAGAGCTCTTGTTTTGGCTAGGCGAGTCGGAACCCTTTTCTAGGAAGTTTGACGAAACGCTGTGTGCTGGATGCATCGAGTGGTCCTTGGGGCTGTCACTCATCTGCACACGCTTGGTGCAATGAACTCAGCTGTCTTTGAAACGCATAAACCATTAAAACAACAAACGATGTTCTAAATGCATTGGAATGCCAAAACAGTGTGCAAACGATCTGTCATGAAGACATCTTTTTGCAAGTACAAGCCCTGCACTAGCAGGATTTACCCTATTACTCGTACTGGAGTGCAAACCGCAATGCTACGTCTCCTCCGTTTCCAGCGCAGTTGTTCCGCTAGTAATCCTGCTTTGAAATAATGGTGATAGTCTTTAAGCTTTCGTAGGATATTGTCTTTTTGAATGTAAGCGGCGGCGCCGAATTAGCCCAATGGAAGGTTCCAGCTCTGACTCCGACAGTCCCCCTGAAGTGCCGGAAGAGGAAGGGACTCCTACACTTAAGCCACTAAAGTATCCTCCTATACAAACGCACAACAATGCCACATCGCGGGTTAACCAACCATTTTTGCGACACTATGGGTCAAAAGTCGCCACCAGAGCGCATACTCAACAGCACAATGCACAGCGGCTTCTACCCGCTACGGCAAGCGAAATATCCACGACAAGGAAAGAGCGCAGCACGTTGGCTTTTAATCAGACAAAGGCCGTTGGGTTGATGTCCCTGCATGAAGACAACAATGCTATCCTGAGAGCTGTTCCTGAAACCGTGGAGTTTCAAGTTGACTTCAAGGATCCCAACAAAATCGAGGCCGTAACTCCGCTACAACAAGATGTAGTGTTACAAAATGTTAGTAGTTATACTGTTTCCTTTGGGATACTACCCCCATCTTCTTCTGCCTTCTCCCTGACGATTCCCCACAAAAAGTCTTTCCTCCCTTCCGGCATGCAGCAGCGAATACAAATTTCCTTCAACCCGCTTGTTTGCGCTCCCCAATCAGAGTTCATCCGAATAATCTTCTCCACTAAGGCACCAGAACACAGCTCATCTCCAATTAAAAAAAAAGGAGACGACGGCAGCGCATGTGCCCAGACTCCGATGTATCTGAAGCTGATTCACCTGAAAGCAATAGCTTACTGCACGCCCAGCAAGCAGCATGCTATGATACCTTCCAGCAGTAGTTCCAATGAATCATACGGAAACGATGATCAAGAGGACTTTCTACTATCTTCCATAGCGGCTAGTGTGGATTTTGGCCCAACGCACTTGGGGACAGTGGCACAACGTCGACTTGTTCTTCCTGCTACAACGTTGTTGCCCATCAAGTTCACGGTAGAACTTAAAGGCGAAAGTGGTGCATTTTCTGTAAAGCCGTTAAGCGGTATGATTGGAGCTCGAGCGCCCGTAACTCTTTGGTTACGATTTGCTCCCCACCTTCGTTCAGAGTACTCTGATGAATTGTTCTTGTACTTCTCCAGTAAATCCACTCCTCATCGTGTGGAGCTTCTAGGGAAGGGCATGCCTGCAGAGATTGGCACCGAGCCTGAAAAACCGTCTAGCAACGTTGGCAGGGCTCTACAGAGCTTAACTAAGCTGCCAGCGTCAACGCAAGGGGAGACTGAGCTCGCCGACTCCTGTGGAGAAGAGGCACCAGAAGAAGGCACTCCCAATCAAAACTTGAAACAATTCGAAAGCTGTGAGAGCCTCCATACAAATGAAAAGGAGAAGCCAGGGCCACAGTATTGCGTCGTTGCCTCAGCAGCTCCACAGTGTGTCGAGATCCCACAGCATCTGTCCAAGCAAATTTCCGTTGCTCAAAGCTGTGAACGGTCTTCACCTAAACGTGAGAGCAATGTCAATGAAGAGAACAACTCTATCACTACGACGAATACAGTGAAACGCCCTGAGAACAGCAAGTGTAGCGACGAAACTATTTCAAGCCAGTGCCTTGATGAGCGCTGGGCAGATCTCGTGGCAGTCCTCAGAGCACAAAAGCTTGGAACGCATACAGTCAAAGGTGCTGCTTTACCTTCCGATACCGCAATTCGGAAAATTCAAGTTAAGAAAGCAGAGAGCACTCAGCGGCTGCTTAAGTTGCTGCAGCATCAAGATAGAATTCGCAGTAGCTGCTCATTTTCAGGAGCTCCTGTTGTTCCATCTTCACAGACCAATTTTTCGGCTCCGGTCATTGAACCCGGCTCGCAGGAAATGCAGGACACATTAAGACAGCTGTGGAAACATGAGCTTACCACAAAATTTAAGCAAGCTGTTGCTGTAATCATTGTCCGCAATAGAATTGCAAAGCGTCTGTCAGCAATGCGTTCATGGGCTCGTTTACGTGGGATGAGAGAAGAGCCCGTTCAAAGCATAACGAAGGAAAAGGCAAGCCTGAAAAATCAACAGAAGCATCTACACTTGTCTCAGCCACCGATAGAGGAGGCCGCTGGGAGAGCAAGCCAACAGGAAGTCTTAGAACGAAAAAACGTAATCTACTACACAGATTCAAACGAAAGCGGCCTCGCTAGGCACGGGGGTTATACGCCGCAAACGGCGCCAACCACATCACAAGTAACTTCAGCTGGATTAGAGGCCTCAACTCCTGTAAAGTTTCCGGAAGCTTCTGTGGGTCTGCAGGGCGAAAAATTTGACTTGGTAAATACCGAGAGCAGTTGGACAGTAAAACTGTCTCCTCCTCGGCTTTCACTTTCAACAGACAGCAGGGAAGAGTGGGAAAGGCAAAGCATTCCAGAACCTCAGTTCTGGGGAAAGGAACATTTGAATGTCGGTGAATTGCTCACCTGCATGCAGCACAATGCTGCATTGTCACCGTTAGCTAAGTGTGACGCTGACGTCTTCCGCCTTAAAGAAACAGATTTCGTAACATGCACTGGAGGGCTTGAAGTCACCGACGCGGACCTCCTGCACAGTTTCTTAGATGCAACCCCGCCACTGATCGATGACAAACCCTGGGTAACACCCATGATAGATTCATCTCCTACTCCACAAAGCGCTCATGATATGCTCTCCTGGAAGTCAAAATCTGAAGGATCCACCGTTAGTTTGGAAGCACCTTCGCTTTTGCCGCCTGAAGACCCCGATGAACTGGCTACATTGACATGGCGCTTCACCATGCCGGCAGCACCCGGCTCAAGCGCGTGCATGCCGTTGCCTCCGGTCGTGGAAACAGACCTCGCACATTTTTTTCTCCGGGTGGGCAAAACCGTTTGCTCAGTGTAAGTGTAGCTTGGCTGTTTGTGTCTTCCTTTGACTGCTGCTAATAAAGTTCGTATCTCGATGCCGAGGTTCCTACAGCAGCGAAAAGTAATTTTTCAACTGCACTTCTGTACGCTTGATGTTTTTCGGCATTTGAGCTTTTAGGCTGGTTTTCCGCCTTCTTTTCAGTGGCCTTTGTGGTATTTCAGGCGGCTTCGCAGAGCAACTCACGTCACTGTGCAAAGAGTATTTTGCCGCCATTTACGGACGTCGTTCCCATCCGGTGCAGCTTAACAGCAGCTACCAGTATAAATGAGCGGGCGCTCTGGCCATCCGGTGCCAACCCAAGATGCCTTCAAGCCTCATCAAGCTTTCTGGATGAGCAGGTAGGCTTTTAAAACTTTACGGAGCTCTCTTCATCGTTTTAGTCTATCTTGAAGCCCTCTTTTATTAAAAAAATTCTGCGGAGGCTCCAATGCGCGCTTTTGGTTTGCAGAGAAAAAGCAAACAGACGGGATCCAGCGAAAGAGGTCTTTTTTTGGAGGATTCCTCTGAAAAAGATGCATTTGCCATTGCTTCCAAAGAATGCGCAGATCGTGCCGCAGCCTTAGCAAGGGACAGCAAAGCTCTCGCAGAAATCTGGAGCATGGCAAGACGTGGGCAAATGGAGCTTCTTAATGCTGTAAACATGACACTTCCTTTAGAATATCAAATCCCATACACGTAGTAGTCTCTCACAAAAATTCAATCGCAGACTAGCACAATTTACGGGGTTTGCACCCACGAATTTTACTCTTTGCTGTCGCAATTGAGACGCTTTCTATTTGCGACGCGGACACCTTCGGGAAAATGCACAGCCTCGTTTCGCATTGATTACTGAAAATTTCTCTCCAGACTTTCGGAAACAAAACGAATCATGGTTTCTAGTTGTTGTATATTAAACGTAATTTCCTATCGTTAGTTGTGAAATAATACAATAAACAATCTTTTCTTGATTATACCTCACGGCCAGTTCTGAATGCAATACATTTATTGGTTGCCAGACATACAGAAGACGGCCAAGCCAATTTTGTCCGCCTGTACGGCACAATCTGTCAGTCTCTCGAGCTATTCACCTCGAAAGCTGTTCCTGCATATTGACTCGAGCAAGAACGGAAGAGCAGAGACCAAGCACTGCTTTTCGCAGTCGGTTTCCAGCGGTAATAATGGTCACAAGTATTCCAAAGGGGTGATACTGATCCCGTCGCTAAATAACGTGCCGAACGATTTAGATTCATGAAACTTAACTAGGTGGGAAAAAAAGTTGAAGTCATAGGAATTAGTGTGGCCACTTCAAAGCTTTAGTGAAACCGTCTAAACTCTTTGACATACTTCGAAAACCAAGCACTCAGCTTAGGGTGCTTCAAGGAACCATCTGAGCTAGCTATAGCACAATGATCCAGCAGAGCATTTCCGATAAAGTACGGTCCTCACCAAACCGCAGCTACGTTTAGAATTCAGATGCTATGGGACAGCGACAGTCTCACGCTCTTTGAACATGCTCCTTATGTTTGGAGCCCAGCACAAGCTGAGCGCCTCTCTAAAAGTACTGGCCTAGATCGTTTTCCAGGCCGTAACAGATGAATGCTCCACACGCGTTCCCTAGTGCATTCCTCCCCGTAGAGACCTTTGAGGCAATGTAGTTTTATCTTTAGTTCACATACAGTTCTAAGGCATCATCCGGCTCTGCAGTCACCGTTTCAGGTGCTGAGACTCCATATCGTCCCAGTTTCTAACGCCTACTGTGCCACAACGAGTTTGCCATCTAGTCTGATGCAAAAGTGCCGTCCATTTCATCGGCAACAATGAAATGCAGAGAAGTGCAAATTTCGCTGTTCCTGCCAAACTTGGAGCCCACGTGAAGATGTTCATGAGAATGTGAACACGCTTGCGGTGGAGCTGCCAGTAATCTTCCCTAGCTTCCAAGAAACAAATTCACGAATGCAGCACAATGTAGAGTTCACTGTTATAACGCATACCCTGATGTCTGTGCTTCCAATCAAAAAAAGCATTCTGTTTCAGCGTTTGCAAGCTGCAGCCAAGGGCCACTCGTTAAAAGAGTGTCTCCTTGAAAGAAGACATCTAATTTTCCTGAGAAAAAGGCATGGCCGTTTCAAGTCTGAAATGCTAGAGCTCGTACCGAGGCCACAGACTGTAGCGAATCTTCCCATAATGCAGGCTAAACAAATGAGCAGCTACGCAGCTTATATCCCATCCAATATTCATATATCCTTAAAGCGTTTAGTTACCTGCTAGAGAACCAAAGTCAAAATGTATTTATTTGAGTAATAACTCTCTGTTCGTTTCTCAGCTTTTCTCGTAGCGCCGTACACAGGCGCAGTAAGGTTAGGAACAACCTCACAAACAGAGATTCCAGCAGTTAGAGAAAGTATTATATCTTTGTGGATAGGAACTCGAGCAGTTTATTAGCATGGAGATGGAAGATAACATTTCGGAAAGCCAAATGGTAAGAAGCTCGATGTAAAAAGACGAAATCACAAATCTCAGTGAACTGGATTGAAAGAGAAAGCGTGCAACTTCAGCAGAACAGGGCTACACAGAGACATGTGAAAAAATAAATGCATGGCCACATAGATCAACGGAGCAACCTTCTGCCGGTTGAGTATTAGCTGAAAGACAACTCACTCTGCTTCAACTGCCAAAATTTTGAAATTAGGCGTGGTCAGGGCTATTTCTAGGCGTCAGTGGTACATGATTTATTCTTTTCCACGTCAGAGTTACCTGTAGCAGATTCACTACGTTGTGGACACTCGAATTTTGGCGTGCTCGTCTATTTCAGTGTGAGGCTAGCAACAGAGTGAATTGACAGACTTCCCTATATTTTTGACCAGTGCATGGAAGCCTTCAATCTGTTTTTTGAGGTGTTTCTCGCAGTGATAGAAAGTGAGCTTTCACTCTTCCCCGTCATCTCATTGTTAATCGCAACGCTGGTGCTATGTGTGATGTTGCATGTTACACAATCGGCTTATCCGATGCCGGTCTGTCAGCCAGAAAATGCTTCGCCCGTATGTTGCATCACGCTTAGAGGCATACCTGGAATTCGTGTGGAACTCATTTTCATTCCCTCTTAGTATGTCCCTGTGCACACATACACGGACGCGCGCAATCCTTGCATAACACAGAGTCACGTCTCCTTCTGCCTTCATTCCACTGCCACATTCGACCCACATACTCTAGAACACTAGTTATTTCAAAAATCCGTGGAAACTCTGTGAGCGACCTTCCGCAGCATTTCCAGCCAATTTAGCGGTGGAGCCTGTCTCGGTTCCAGTTGACTGCGCATGCTCGTTATCACTTTCAGCTTAAAGTGAAACAAAACTAGACTCAATGTTAAAGAGTTGAAGGCCACCGTCGTGTGTTTCCATCTTCGAGAAGGTCTGGGAGAGGGTCTTTTGCTCCGTGCAAACATCCAGTGGTCACCCTCCGTCACGTTCTGAAAGGCGTCAGCTTAACTCGTACGAGCTTGTTTAATTTTTTCAGCTGGTGTAAAATATGTTAAGCTTTAAAGTAATAGGGTTTCGCGCTGTATACAAATTGAGGCAGTAACTCCTGGGAGAGTAATCGAGCAGCACTGGAGACGTCTGATGCCAGGCGCCGCTGGCGTCGCCAGCTGACCCCGCACTTCGGCTAAGCGTGTAACAATGTGGCCCCGCTCAACAATGACAGCCTAGCCAATGGTTTTGTATACATTACATGAGGAATCATTAGAAAATGCTTGTATCGTTGGCAGAAAAAGGCCAAGGCTGTTGCTCGTAATGCTGAGCCGACATCCCTGCCGCCGTGATTACACCCCTTCTGTTTTCGAGATAGGTGCAGTGAAGGCTCCCCGCTTCGCTAGTAGGACTTCACCTCGGTAACAGTGTCAAAACATTGTCATTACGAGGCCGCCCCTGCGAACTGGAATACCGATTATCGGGTGAAATGGGGGCCAACAACTCAACCTGTCTGCCGTGCAAAGCAGCCGGAGCCAGCGCACGCCGGAACAAGGCGGCAACTGATGTTCAGAATAATAGGAAAATAAGTAAAGAGGTCGAAATTCTGAAAAAAGTGTCAACTGCGGCTGAGCCACATATAGCAAGTGGAACACCTGAGCAGTCGTCCAGTCTCCAGGGTTCTCCAAACAACGGATCTTCTAACTCCAGTAATTCTCTACAGGAACGCGCCAAAACTCTTCAGCAGAAAGACTCTTTGCCGCATTACTCTCATCCCGAGCCTAGCCCTCCCCTTGCAGAATGTTCCACGGTACAGCAGGACAAGCAACAGGACGAGTTGCCGTCGCATGAAGGGCAGCCCTGCCCGCAACGGGAGATGCAACTGGGCTTTCAATTGAAAGGTTCGACAGATGTCTTGCCACCTCATAACAAGCAATTAGAGACTGTTGAGGACCAGAAAGCGGACGAACGAGCAAGGCGGACACCCGAGAAACGCATTTATGTCCCTTCACATATGTTGGCAGAAGGAAGCGAACAAGCTTGGAAGCAGCATCAGGGTGCCCCTCAAGCACTTTTAAGCCCACATAGCTGCTCAGTGGCTCACCGTGTCGCAGCTGCCCTTAGAGCAGCAGCTGGGGAACGTGCTGCTGCTGCTGCAGCACGCGCAGCAGAAGCAGCGGAAGCGATCAAGAAAATGCCGAGAGATTCTACTGGAAAGCCTATGAATCAGCCTAACGGCCAGGTTTCGGGAGTTTCCCCTGCAGAGAGTAAAGCCCTTACTAGTGCAGAAGCCTGCAGTGCGGAAACTCTCGCAGAGCAACAGGCTGATGCGCAGCAGGACGCACAGCGCACGCGCTCGCGGAGCAGCTGCTTCCCACATGTGTTATGTTTCTCATCCGCTTATGACAGCGGAAATGAAATAAATGTTAGGCAAGAAGCAGAGCAGCAGCAAGAAGGCGAAAACAATTCGCAATCTGCAGAGTACTCTGTCATATCAACGGCAAAGCGCGTCGGAGAAATGTTTTCAGGAGCAGCATCTGCTGCAGTGGCTTTTGCCTCTTCAGCCTCAGGACATAGTGCCTTTGAAGCACCAAGAGACCAGGGCGTAGTTTCCTGCGGCGAGACTTCGGGCAGGGGCCAAGAACTGTGGCAAACAGTGGGAGTAGGAAGTGAGAAAGCCGGAGAGCTGCAGGACGGCGCAGTTGTATTGCTGGGGGCAGTGGACAGAGCTATGGATGCCATCACTAGCGACGATTTCAAAAAACAGGCGAGTCTTTTGTTCTATTCCGGGGGTCATAGTAAAGGGGCTGGCTGGTGGCTGGTTGTTGGTTATAAATGAACACTTCGTCGTGTGCTAGCATGACCGGACGTTTTGCTGCAGGCTGTGACGCTGCTTAGCCAATCTATCAGCGTTGCCGCATCAGTAGTGGAAGCAGTAAAGACATGCGGAGACTCTTCGCAGCATCAAGGTGGGCACTAGTTTCTGCATATTAGCACCACCGCTGCTCATTTCTTAACCTCGATATCTGAGTGAAACTACCCCACAGCAGAACTTCTTTGTCATAAGCAGTATAGCTAGTGAAAGCAGTAATGTGTAGTTTTTGAGCGTGGCCTCTGTTGCTCCTGGTGCTGACTCAGAGACTCTCCTTCCTGCAGTTCCCGCTGTGAATGGGTGGTAAACCGCTTCGTTCAGGCGCTTTCCCTCCAGCACAGCCTGTCGGTGACCTCGCGACACGCTACGATTCCTATGTAGCAGGATATTATGAAGCCCTGAGAATGTCGGCTCAGCAACAGCTATCGGGAGTTGTATTTAACCCGGAACTGGCTTCTTGAGTGACAATGTTCTCGTCATTCACTAGAAGCAAAAAGCTTTGATGTATGTGAATTCACCGAATAATTTTGTACAAAAAGTTCGAGACGGAGTTAAGGACTGCCAACAGCAGAAGCGCAGTGTTTTTCTCGTCGTTCCTTCCTCAAGGGCAAAATGGAATGATGAGTTGGCAAGGAGCTCAACAGAGCGTTTGAGCGCATGAATCTGTTCACGTTATTGCTCACTGCGCTCACGCTGGCAGGAAATGTGGAACATAATGCCATGGATGGCATATATTCCCATAGGAAACACACATTTAAGTGTATAAGGAAGCATACATGAATTGTAACTAATTTAGTGACAACATGTGAACATTTACAAGATGTGGAGTCACTATGAGTCAACGACCTGGCGTAGCCATAGCGATCCCACAACAGGTCTGCTCCGCAGACGACGCATGGCAATACCGTAAAGGCCAAAAGGAATTAATATTGTGCAAATTTGCTCGCCAAAGCATAAAATTACTCCACGCTCATGAGATTCATGGTGTGTGTGTGAGACGACACCTGCGCCGCTGTATACACTGGCGACTTTATATTGGAGTCGAGCGGGGGGATACACTAGGGCGACCTTTCGAAGTAAAAAGCTCGTAGAGAGATCATCGGGCAGAATTCGCGCTGTGCTGAGGTCTGGTTCAAAACCGATGTCGAGAATAACGGAGGCGTGAATGGTAACTCATCTGTGACCATCCAGATTATCCAACAAATAAATTTGTTACAGCGCAGTTGTACTCTCTTCTGTCGTGGCCGTCTGCATACTTCCGCTCACAATCACGCCAAGCATTCCCTTCACAATGCCAACATTGCGTTCGAATTCACTTGCCAGAAATGCTCCAAGGCTAAGTGGAAGAGCAGGTTTGGCTGCGAACGGTGCGACTGCAAATAATAAGCGCAAGTTTGAGACAGCTGCTACTGCACCGATTGCGCAAATCGATCCGCTTAAAATCCCGGCCAATCCTGCTCCAGCACACAGGGCGCCGACGCCTGCTCCGAGAACCAGCGCAACCGACGTCTTGCTTAAGAGAAACCGACGAACTGTCTGGATACCGCGGCGAAGCGCATTGCGTTCCCTCAAGGCACGGCTTCTCTCCATGTTCCTCCGCATTGCATACACACCGCTCCCTGCAGAGCAGTGAAACGAATCCTCATTTATGCACAACTTAGTTACCTCGCAATTGGGGCACACCTGGGGACAGACCCTGTTGAGTGGCAGTTCGATCTCACCGTTTACTTCAAAAAAGTAGCTCTGATGGCCATTGATGAAGTGGCAGAGCAACTGCTCGTTGGTTTTTGTGTCTGAAGGTGGTTTCTTCGAGCATCTTGTGAATAATTTGGGGCGCACGCAAACCCGAGGGACATGACGTAGCATGTACTCGCCGTTTGCTTGCTCCTCTTCCCTAAAGTACCGTGCCACCTGGGACTCTGGATGTGGTCTCCACACGCTTGGTGGAAGAAATGAGTTGTGCAGGACGGGTTCCGTGTATTTGTAAACAAAATAATTCGAGCCGAGCTTCTTCCCCGTTAATGTTTCTAGCATACTGCCCGTCACGTTGCCTCCACATGGCAACCCCGGCATGACATAAGCACCTGCACCGCAATCCAGAGGCCAACATTCTCATTAGTAAGGTATAATGGCTTGCACTACCAGCGTAGGGCAGCGGACAGCTTCTGTCTTACCATGTTGCTTGAAAACACTTTCAAAGGCGAAGAAGGAGGCACCACGCACGAGGTCAGCAACGTTAGGCAGTTGGGGCATGAGGATGGATATAGCGTCCGCTGAATTTATGGATATCTGGCCGATCTGTTCGACGACCCTCCGCAAAATATCGGCATTGTCACCAACAGCTTCTGCAACTCCAGCAATCCTTTTATGCATGGCCGGGTCCGCGAGAGAATTGCCAAAAAGCTTGTTGCCCACTTTCCTCGTGTCAGTTGGCTTTTGCAGCAGCCTGTTTAGCTTCTTCATTTGAGGCGTACCCGCACTTTTAGCTGTAAAACCCACAACATAAAACGTGCGTTACAGCGTACACAGCCCAATTATTGAAATGCGCACAGCAAGCGGCGAAATTGTGCAAGCCCACGCGAATGACGTACCAAGGTCAAAGTAGTTTATGAGAAGAAACGGGTCATAAATTCCGCCCCTTGGGAAGGCGTCACTGAGCATCTGAGATGAGTCAGCATGCTGTAACCCGTCCGAATGAGGTTCTTCTGGCAAACTGCTCGACGCTTCGCCGCGGAACTTGGCAGCAGAGGCCGCATTTCCTTGGAGTAAGGAAAATACTAGTATTGGCTCCAGCGCTCTAGCTTTTGAGTTGTTTCTCAAAAGCAAACGCACCATTCCATCAAGCCGTTTTGCCATTCTCTGGCACGCTGGTCCTTGGAAGTGCGAGTAGACACTCCTTATAATGTGAGCAAGAACATGCTTCTCAGTTCTGGCATAAGCCAGTGTTCTTAGAGGTTTGAACTGTTCTGCCTGTTGTTCGTCTGGAGGATCACGCTCAGCAACAAGACGTGGAGCTTCATCAGTAGTAATTTCTGCGAAGCTCGCGTTGCTGGGCTCTTCAGAGACAGGGGGATGAATAAATTCTGAAGGAGAGATGAACTTAAAGAAATTTTTGATGCTGTCATCCGGACTCCATGACGCATCCACCGAGAAATCGAGTGCAAGCCCAGGAGGTGGCGAGAAGCTTTTGAAGCAACCCTTCAGACCTGAGAACAGGATCAAGATCAAGCTGCGAACCATCACACTACAAAGCTATGTGATGGGTCACTTGAGTGCAAGCCAGGAGTGTCTTGGGATTTTTTTCCCGTACTCACTGTTGAAGATCGAAAAAAAGTCCGCTTCAGTCCAGGGGCCTTTAAAACCAGCGAAATCCAGCCGGCGAACTAAATCTCCTAAAGTTTTCACTTCAGCCAGGTCACTCGATGCTACTGGCTGCAAATTTCGAAATCACAAATGATTAATTTCATGATTCGGAACAGTTGGCCTTACCTTAGGCGTGTGTACCTTGCCCTTACCCTTCGTGGCTTTATCCATTTAAGTCTGTTTTGGGCCTGTGTACATACATCAAAACGGATGCGCGCGCAAAGTTAAAGCACTTACGCCTTGAAAGGGCTATACGAAGCCTGTTCTACAATTCGTGGATCGCGCCGCAACTTACCCCAGAGAGTTTCCGGCGAAACCAGTTTGGCGACATGCCTGAATCGCAGCGCATCGAGATTTACATCATTATCTCTAGAGAAAAAGAAACAAGTGCAAACAGGTTAAGCCAGAATTACAGAGTATGAGGCGTTGATACATGATCGCAACCCAATCAAAACTCACTGTGTAGCGCGCTAACCCTTGTCCAGTTGACCACCAGCACTGCGCAGGCTGCCAGGAACAAGGCCTTTACTGGCTTGAGTGTCTTCATTTTGCCTAGCACAGTTTCAAGCTGCAGATGCTTCTGAATTAGCCGCAGTTAAGTGCTAGGAGCCGTTTGTCTGAGTTCAACAATCCTGGTGAGCACACCAGGAACGCGGGCTCCAACAAAAGTCTGAAAATATCTGCAAATTGTCCTCTAAAAATGCTGGATTGTCTTTTAAGAGCTGTACAAAGCAAAATTCGCCGTTGTCTGCACCTCAGTCTCGAGATTCTCCTTCCGCCTGCTTGACCTCCAGTTTTCTTGCACCAGGCGATGGTGCGCAGGAAAGAAATAACGGGCTCCAAGTAAAAGCCAGGGCTTAATTGAAGACTTTATAAAAACTCTTTTCAAATGTCCATAGTTTGTGAGTAGGCAGTTGTCCCACTGTCGTCTTGCCGCTGGAAAGAAACTCAGGGGATCGGGATAGTGACCAACGGCCACACGAGGCCGCCTTCAACAGCGGTGTCCCGTCGGGGATTATAGGGCCTTCGAAAGCCCTTACATGTTTCGTTCTTCTTTTTATTCCTAAAATTATATGGATGGTTACTATTGAAAGGTAAACTCATTCTCGTGGTGATGTGCTGAAGAGGGAAGCACAGGCAGTTCACTGGCCATCGGGACTGCACGAGCAGAACTGGCCACCCATTTGCGGAAGTCCACAAAAAGCCAAACGGGAGACACAAGAGCCCCTGAAATTTACTGACTGTTATATTCATCTGAACCTTTAGGACGTCGGCATCCACTACGCCTGGCAAATCTCGTATAGATTTGTCTGGCTTTTTCAACGCCGCTTTGATGTCTTCAGCATTGGAAGTCATTTAAGCGCTGAGCACGATATTACAGACCTAGAGTATCAACGTTCGTCGAGAACGGAGTAAACGTAATTCAGAGGGCCAAATCAATCCGTTCGCTGACCCGGTTGTCATTACAATGCGTTGACACCGAAGTACAGGAAGTACAGGCACTCGGTGTTCTTCCGCTACGAAAAGGCCTTCGCCATGATTTCACGTGTATATACGATGACTGTGATTGCTCTAGCCACGCACAATTATAAGCAAGTGCAAAACAGTCCAGAATTGATACAGTTTAGTACAGCTGAGACGTTAAGACAGAGGCACCAAGTACGACGAAAAGTATATATATAGATATATTGGTGCTCAGATTGGAGGCTGCACGCAATTAGACTTTGCGGGCATTGAGACTGTCCTGACCTTCTGACTACTTCGGGCAACCAAGTGGAGTGTCACATATATCACAATAACCACGAATGGTCAAGCAGACTAAACAGTTGTCATTCCTCTGCATGTGAACTATGGGGTAACCTGTACGTACACATGAAAACTGTGGGGCCAGCGAAAAGAAAGCAGCACTTTATATAAAACCCAGTGCTACATGTGGAAATCTAATAGCAGGTCTGCTTGGTATAGGGGACTGCCCTGGATGCAACGATTCACATAGTTCATGATTCTCTGCACCTTTTAGAGCAATTCCTGCCAGGTAGTTGACGCGTGTCAGCTGGAGACAGTGAGCATCCAGTGAGGACCCTCCTATCGGACATGAGCTGCCAGAAGACGACAAAGCATTCATGATAAGGACAACATGCTGCCTTTACACCAGCGCCGCAGCTCTTTAAACGATGTGCTAAGCAGTTTTGTCCCTAGTATACGAACATGACCACGCCGAGGTGTTCCACTTCGGGTGAATCTAAGTTTTCGAATAGTTTAACTCTTTCCTGCATCCTGTTTAATGGCATTTGCGTTTAAGATGACAAGATGCGGGAACAACTTGGGGGCATGAACTGCCTATCACAGTTCCCCCATGGAACACGAGAGCGCACGCTTATGCGAGGTGAAGATTTTGACGCAGCATAGGAAGCTGTGTTGCTATAAAAGAAGATCTCTGCGTGTTTCAAAAAAACAAAGAATGAAATCACCAGTCGTATGACGTCTAGCTTATCTCCCAAGGGCCGCAGTGGAATCTATACGCATAACACTGCTGAAAAGCAGAGTCAGCAAAGAGAAGCGCTGCTACAGGCGACGAGCATGATGAACGCCTCTGGCCAGCGCTGCAGCATCTAATAGAGTCATATGTTTACGCCCGTTAAGTAACACATACGCTCTGAAATATTTCCTTCAGCGGCTCACTACTTTTCTAAAGCTATTAATTTACGTTTAAGAAGGACCTATTACTTTTGTGTGCCGAATTCTGCCGAGCGTCTACGGAAATCTGGCGAAACATTCGGATATCACGTTCAAGAGTTCGAGAATATCCTACTTCCCATCTGGGCAGCCTCCATAAGCCATATTCTCGCAACAATTGTCCTGAAAATAAATGTAGAAGCCGCGTGAGTGACAACAGCCGAAAAGAACGTCAGCGATCCGCCGACACAACGTAAAATGCCGCCATGCATCAAACTTGAGCCAACACGTCCGGTTCTGTTGCGTGGAGCCAAAAAATGACACTATCACGAAATGTAGTAACGTTACCTATCGTCGGTGCGACAATATTTTGCTGGCACCTGTATTAGTTCGTCCCATAAGCACCGATGCTTACCTTGGGACTAATTGCGGTGTTTTTCCTCAAGTGAAAAGCCGTCCTCGACCGATTCTCTTCCCACAGTTAAATATGATGAACTTGCAAGCGTGAACATGCTTGAGAATGCAGAACCGCTATTGGGTTTGCACAGCTTATGAGCAAAGCACCTGTGCATTCCCCGTGGCAGCCAGCCAGACACTGTCTGTCCCCAAGCGCTCTGTAGAAAAGAGTGTGCATATGGGGCTTGCCTCCCAACTTCAGAAGCGTCACTGCTCTATTCTACAGCCTGCTGGCCAACCTAAGTTTTAATCAGTCGACTGAGCGGAGCAGCACACTGCGAGGCATCGTTAAGCCTATTGCATCTCATTACGGATAAGAGAGAGGCAGGAACAATTTGGCGCTGTTATGCAAAATGACAGCCCAACCCTGACCCTGAGTAAAAACCACATCCTTATAGTGGAGACGAATTCCTCTTGGGCACCAGCGCCGCGTAAATTCCAAAAGCTCAATGCCAGTGGTTCACAGAAGCACACCCCTCAGATACAGCTGCTCAGCACTGCAGAACTCTTCTGGATGCATTCTTACGCAATAGCTCGGTAGAGCGTTTGCTGCCTGCTGCGAAAGTCTTGTTACAATCTGTCAGTGTCACCAATCCCCACCATACCACTGATGACGACGGAGAGCCGGACACGCTGGTGAATGTCGAAGGCAGCACACCATGACTTTGTCAAAGTCGTCACACGGAATGAGCTCTAGCCCTGATGCAAGCCACCCTAATGCTGATTATGTGGCGCCTTAAGGACGTGCTAAACAACAGCAGAGTACAAACTAGAGCGGACTATTTAATGCTTATTCCTATAGCGTGCAGGCTGAGCTCTAAAGCGTTGGATGAGGGCTCAAAGAAAGGGTTGCGCACACAGCGGCACATATCTAGCTTATCAAAATCTGCAAGTAAAAAAACCGTCTGAACGCCGACCACTCACTGAATTTTGGGTAGTGTTTTCATTGTGGATTCGAAGGCGCAAAGCCGCAGTCAATACTTGAACGTCATGTAGCGGAAACAGGCCGCACACAACGATGGCATTTTTGCCACATGGCTGCACAAAGCAAAGCATTAGAGACAAAAACAAACACATGTGCGTGAAATAATATACAGAGAATCACAGGAAAGCTGCAAGCAGGGAATTCAGAACAAACAAACAGTGGAAATGTCGAAGCGGATGGAAACATAGGTCTCCTTAGTTAGGCATAATTCATAAACAAGTAATGGAATCAATAAGCGAACAGCAGAGCAACAGGCAAATTTTAGTTACCGAGATCTAGTGGAATTATGTGGGCTTTCCTGGATAACTTGAAGTTGGAAAGCCTAGAGTGTGCTTTTTTACATGCGGTGATCTCATGCAACTTTAAGAGGAGCGTGATACGAGTTGGCTGTACGTTTCTTTTATATATAATGTTTCATAGGCTGAACGACTAACCGAATTGGCTGACCACATTTGCTGCATTCAGATTAAACGAAACGCTTAAATAGAAAGGACTGCGAGCTTCCTGCATGAACATAGCACGGATGCTCAACGTGAAATTCTGAGGCAATACGGAAATGTGCTCCAAAGGAATTCCAGTGACCACACTAAAATGAATTTGGATAAGTGCAGGACAGGTCGTAATTGCGGATTATGAATTACCCTTTTGAAGCACGTGTGCAAGGAACCACTCTAAAAAGGGTATATCTGGGAAAGCTCTTGGTGGGCCAGCGCCGCAATGACCCACACAGTAGATAACACCGCAAGTGATACATGCAGTAATACCTCTTTTCACGAGGAAGCCCTTGTTCGCTTCAGCTTGAGGTCATCGCGACAACTTCTCCACGAAGAGTTCTCAGCGTAGCTGCCAAATGTATGTTGTATGCGCTGGAGCTCTCCCGTTTGTCGTGAGAGCAGAAATACTCAGTGCACTGAGTAATATGGCTATTCAGAAAGCTGCGCTCTAATTTTAGTGCCTGATAGCCAAGTAGATAAGCGGTAATTTTAATAAATTCTTTGCCGGTTCTACAGAAATCGGCATTTAAACCAAGCCTCATTTTTACTGCCAAACTGCTCCGTGATGGCGCTTCACGCGAATGCTTTTCCTCCTCGCAGCCATAGTTGATAAAATATCATGCAGTTCTACATTTGGATATAATCTCACCGAAAGGGCACTGCTGAACGGTCGTTTGTCCTCGCAGCTCTTCAGATAAAATTTTATTTTAGCGAAGGCTAGCAACTTGGATCTTGGAAACTCAGGCTCCCTGTGTTAACGAACAAGTTTGTGGGAGTACGAAGTGTTCATAATGCTGATCAAATGGTTTTCCACGTTCGCCTATGCAGCAGTAGATATTCTAAAGTTTGCTCAGGCTTAGGATGTAGCACACTGACATGCACAACCATAGCATATGGCGCAAATTGCATCAGTGGACACAGCCACACTACCTATAGTTCAAAAGTGTTTAAGCAACATTCTACAACAGGCATTCATCATTCAAGAAATCCATATATGAATTCCTGAGTAGCCGTGCACACCAGAGAAGGCCCCTCTTTTTCATGATTTGTCGCATTTGATATAAAATTCAGAAATGACTATATAGATTAAGGGAACATGCCGACACCTGATGCAGCATATCCTGTAAATTTAGCTGTGAATCAATGGCTGCAAGATTTTACCTGGAAAAACGGACTTTACATGCGGGAAAAATAAGCAAAAGCCTCAGTGCTACTTTGCAAAAAATGAAAACGTCTGCCCTGTGACAATGCACATCATGAGAGCCTCCCACAAATATTAGAGGGTTCTGGCCTTTGCGATGCCAGAGCTACTACCTTCATTGAACGCAGTTAATAAAATACTGTGGACAGAATATATCAGTTGATGCGCTCTTCGTGCTGCCATTATACGCAAAGAGGTCACACGTCTTGCCCCACAGGAGAATTCCACTGCTAAAAGCGATTGCGCGCACGGGCAGTGGCATACATGAGTGGAAGCAGTTTAAAACATTAGTGGCGCACGATGTCCCGACCGTGGGCAATCAACCTCCAACTACTCCAAAAAAGATGTTCGACAGGCTACAAGCAGAAGTATTAAGCATGTTCACCATCTTCAGGAAAGGGTCAGGAGACTCGAATCTGTTTTATATCTCCTAGGAGATACGTGGACAAAGCCAAAGGCGCAGCCAGGCATAATTTGCTGACAGTATTGTAACCATTTTCTGTTGTTGTTTGCGTTATAGTTCTGACCTGCTGGTAAACGCTCGAACGCGTGGGACTAATGCGAAGCAAAGCTAGTACAAAGGCACGGAAGGACGGAAGACCCTAAAATGTCAAGTAAGGGGCCTGCTATGTGGCACAGACACTCTAAACTGCTAGAGTAATGTTGTGGCATCGTCGAATTGCATCGAAAGCTTCGTAAATTAAACTGAGATGTTGGCTTTGCAAGGAAATGAAGGGAACTGGAGACGTGACGCCGCTGAGAGGCAGCCTTCGCGAAAAGCAACTGACTTTAATGTACAGAATTTAATGAAATCAGTAGAGCGAAAAGGCAGTGAAAATATTTTGGCGAGGAAACAGTGGACTAGCGCGAAAGCAAGTGACAAGGATCCGGCATAAGCACAATGGAACTGCCACAATGCCGTTCCGACGCTCTGTCTATATTGCACGTAAATAAATTGTGTGGTGCTTTTGTGAGCATATCCATGCAGGCAATAATCCGTTTCAGGTTTCTACGCGCCTCCGGATATTCCTGCATCCTGCCGCTCCATGCGTCCAGCTGGTCCATAGCGACTCAGAGTAAATGCTACGCTTAGTTTCAAAGAATATCCTTATGTCTGGAAGACAAACGTTGTGCAGACGAGGATATCGGAAGGTCACGAATGTGATACAACCAGGAGTGCTTCTGGGTATGTTGTTAGCTATACCTCTTCCCCACGACGTGTTGGTGCCGCTCGACGGATTAATGAGACAAGAGATAGCCTCTTCCATTTGACCTGACAAGCTGAGCGACTGCGCGCATCTCACGCAGTCTTGCGTGCGACTAGAGGGAAACTGTCTGCTGGCAGCAGGATGCCTGGGATCTGAAAACGGCAGAACAGATTTGTGACTTGTGTGCATTGAGTGAATGGAGGATTTTCACTGCACAGCAAGGCCAAGTCAGGAATTCTTTGTGCGCTCCTCGGTAAAACTATAACGGGAGAGGTGAATACGTGACAACTTCGTGCGCTGCTGCACAAAGCACATGTGACGATTTGCTAAAAGGTGGCTCCGGAAAGAAGTTATGTATTGTTTCAAGAAAGTGGGCAGCCACAGTTCAGCAAGACTAAGAAAAAAAAGCTCATATACGTAGCTCATTTGAGCATCGAAATATGCCGCCCGAAAGAGCTTCAACAGCATACTTGGGAAGAGCGGAGGCTTGTTCCTGCGCAGCAGAAAATGATTGTTCTGCAACCAACAAAAAATCATAGCAGACTGAGAGATTACCGCGGGTTGTCCAAAGCAACGAAGTTTCCAAGGGGGACTAACTTTGACTGCAGTGAGAAGACCTGTGGGAGAAATCACGTATAGAGAGACGTCACGCGAGTCAGACGAGCTGGACACTACGATGATATTTTTTGTCTTTCTAGAGGGAAAACGACAAAATATGACAGAAATTAATAACTATAGTAGTTAATTAAAAACTTGCATGGAGCAGCTCGCAGATAAATATGCATGTGCCAAATGTGCCGCTGTGCCACCATACCGTTGGCCTCGCAAAGCAAAAGCTCTTCTCTAATGACGCACAAAATGACGGTAATTGCTACACATACGATTGATCATACGTCACCAGGATGTCTACGCATTGAACAGTAATTTTTCTTCAACGTGCTGGGAATAAACATTCGTGAGGCATGCCCAGCTTAGGTGGCTCAAAGGACTACGGGAAGGAGTACGCATGGTGGAGATGGATACAGACAAACATACCCAGAGTAGCGTACGGAGAAAGGTCTTCCGAAGCTTTTGAAGCAGCAAAGTGAGTCGTGGGCGCCCGGCTCAATAGGGAATGAAGCAATGTCTAAGCGGCGATTTGGCACTTCGGTGTTTGATGTTGTTTCCAGAGCACGCCAACCTCGTGAACGCAGAGAAGCTAAACGGAAGCTGTCAATCCTTGAACGAATAGCTGCAATTTTCCCCATTGGCTCTTTGCACCTTTCGCAGCCCAGAAACGCAGGAGATAATGCAGATTTATCTCAAATTGTTTGAGGGCGCCTCTTGTCACTTCTATACTTTGAAGGTCTGAATGTTAAGCAGGTGCCGTAGCGAAAATTCTTACAGCTCACAGTCGTGAAATCTGGCAAGCTCAACAAGTAAAGGAAAAATCAAAGATAACACTAGAAGAATCTTGCTTCTACGCAACGAAGCCAGTTGGCCTACTTCTGGTGCAGGTCGTGGGAATGTCCCACTGATTCTCTTCTTTTGGGGGAACGAAAACCTTCTAACAAACAGATGTTCAGGGCCTCGACAGGTTCAGCTATAGAAAATGTGCTTCTTGTACCAAGATGTGACGAATGCCATATTAGTTGCCCCAGCGTTCCATGAGTCAAAACCGTTCTGCAGAATATTAAGCGGCTTCATTCGAAGAGTCTACTGTTTTGCAGTTTGCGCTTGCTTAGCCAAGACCTGTGCAACCTGTAGTCTATCTCAGGAATAAACAGTACCTAGACTCAAGTAATGAAGCTTTAAGTGTGCATGCAGGAGTGTTAACTGAGGTTTCCTGCATGAAGGTTATCGACGCCTGCCAGTGAGGCGAGACAAGTAGGTCTTCGTTCTTGTCACGCCTGAAATACGGAACTCGCGCAACACGAAACTGCTCGCGGGTCCGCGCAAGCAAGACTGTACTCGTTTAGGTGTCAGTGCGAACCTGCATTCTACCTGGAAGCGTAGGCTCATCAAAAGGCGTACTTCGATTTGTCTCTTGCCAGCTGAAGCCCTTTCGTATGAGGTACGTCCCACCTAGGTATCAGTTTTCCCTGTCTAAACGTCACTGTCCTTGCTTATGCACGCGTTTCATGTAGCTAAATGTGAGCTGATGTTCCAAAAATTTTGTGGGTCGACAGGCGGCGCTGCGTTTGCTCATTGAGGTGCCTTCCCCTAATGTGGCAACAGGGCGCTGGCTTATGTTTATGCTCAATTGCGGCTTTTTTTTTTCATGGTGTGAACTGCATTGGCCCTTGCTCTATATCTGTCAGATTTGCTGTAGGAATTTCAGGTCATTCACACCAGTTTGCCCATCATCAGGTTATACTTAGAGCGCGTCAGTTCACTGCACTCTGGGTTTCAACGAATTGTAGCGTTCTGCTACCTTATCGTTTCGGGCGGTCCTATGGTATATTAAAGTTTTGCTCCTCTAGCTCCTCTTCGCCTTTTTTTGGCTGGACTAACGCCATAAGTGAACGAAGTACGGAATGCAGTAAGTGAAGGACGCAAGTAACAACACATACAATGAAGAAGACGTATGCATCCGCTGATGCGTGGTTATCCGCAAAAGCGCTGTGTCTGCGCCACTACTGCGAGTTGTCCGTAAGCTACAGCTTTTATATACAAGTGTATAGCGTGGACAAACCGTGAGTCATAGGCTGATTTGGACGAAGCTTCTGATACCGTGTAACTTCACTTGAAGAGGCTCCGCGATGAATTCAGCCCCATACGTCAGCTTGTGTGGCAGCTAGTAAAGAGCAATCTTGAAAAAAGGATTACGCTGCGGTCTTCTTTTCAGGATGCAAGGAATTAGAAGCCTGCCATGGGAAAAGGCTCAACTTCTGGAGCTCTTCTAAAATATTGGTTCACTGAGCCTCATGATGCCAACAGCAGGTGGCCTGGTAATTAGCCCTACTATTTCTGAGACTTCAGTAAGGGGCAGCAGGCAATTACATTTTACTGTAAATATGTTGGCATCTAATATGAGCCGACGCATACAGGATTGAAACCCCTAGATTCGATTACTGCAGGGAACTGATCACGCCAGATGCTGAGTGAAGGCTGACTAATCGGGAATAAGGGCGGGGGATCCCAAAGCTCCGACTACACGACAGCCTAGTGCACACTGTGTATCATGTTTCGATGACGTCATAGCTTTCGCCACCTTTGCGTACTAGAGGTCCAGTTTTGACTGAGAACCCCATCCCGTCTCCATCGCAAACTCACCGATAAAGAGCCCCTTCGTACACTTACTTTACAGCATGTCCATGGAGGGCTGCTACAGCTAGAGGTCGTCATGTTGAATCACACTGTCACTTGAATCCTAGCTGATTCTTGTGGAATCCGGGAATGGGGGCTCTCAAGTACTCCGGCAAATCGTGCAATTCTCGGTTTCCGAGATCCTCTAAGCTCTTGCTATACACACAATGAGAAGCTTAAAGATTTATTATACGTCGACGAAAACATAAGAGGCCACGCGCACGGACACGTTCATAAAATGATCCCAATTTGAGGAGTTACCATTCGCAACGTTCTCTTAGTGTTAAACCGTTACGGAACATTCACGAAATCGTCAACACATGAATTCCCGTAGAGTTCATTGGGTCACCTTTATCATGCGGCGCGAAATGAGGACAAAGCGGGCGCAGCAACAGAGTCTAATGGTCCTTTCGGTACCGCGAATTTACATAAGGCGCACAGCACCCTGGCTTTGCCAATCTAGACAAAATGCTGTGAGCCGCTACGCAAATCACATTGGAATATGGCATCAAGAATCAAGCGTTCGACAATCAATTTCATCCCGAGAGATTACTCTCTAGGATTTGCGGAGACTCATTAATATGTAGTCCTAACAGGGATAAAAGACTCTTACTGTTTCTGTTTCTGTTTCCACGGCCTACTCCAGGCTGAAAGTTTCACGGCTGTCGCAAGGTTTTTATAAATTCCGTCTGCTCCAACATGTAGATACCATGAACTCTGAAAGGTTCTCCTGACTCAGCGGTACAGGTGGATGTCCACGCAATTTCTTCCCGTACGTGAGCACGAAGCAATCCTGCTAGCAGAGTTCACGCTTGGTTGTCTGACGTATATTTTACTCCTAGTCATGATAATTTCGTTCTGCAAGGTAGTAAGCACTGTCTGCGTTGTAATGTTACTTTGACCAGGGTAGGGCGTCGAAAGGCGTTTTAGGTGCCCTGTGCCTACGCCACATTGTATGACTCTTCAGGCAATGAATGAGCTCTAATTCATGATCTCTTCGTAAATAAGCAGAAAATGATTGCGTTCATAGGAATATTAGGGGATATTTAGATTCATCCTCAACCATAGATGAGAGCATTGTCGCGTGAGAGCAATGCAGTGTTGACGAAGTCACAGAGTAAGTCATCGAACGGCTAACCTACAGGGTGAAGCACTACCATACAGGAATACGCATGGAAGGTATATCGCAGAGGCGGCTGCGCTTAGGTGAGCAAGCTGCATAGCGCCATGTGAAGACGAACCATCGCTTATCCTTTCAGACGGTCCATCAGCATATCAACTTCACTAAGTCAAGAACTAGCAGCCTTAAATCTCAAGGCTGTGTGCATCATCTTCCTAAGTGGAAATGAACATACTACGAAACTCATCAGGCAATTGAGATGCGGCTTTCAGAGCTTCTGTGTCACTTTTGAAGGGTGTCCTCCGTCCAGATGGGTGACTGTCATTTCTAGTATCTGATGGCGTGGCAGTTCAATAGTATCCCAAAGCATGAGCCGCCTCCCTTAATGGCAGCTCCCGGCATGACAAAGGTTTGATAGGCATGTTATTTCCCACAGCGCCTCACCACAAAACCGAGAACCATATTGTATACGTCTCCTTATCCCTGTACGACAGGGGCTCCAATTTGAGGGTCCTTTGGGGGAAGCCTGTCCAATGCCATCCCGCGCAGCTTGCGTACCTAAGCACAGTACAAGGAACGAGAAAATCGTAGATCAGGCGCTTCAGTTGTGTCTCCAGAATGCAACACATTGGCGAAAGTAGGAAGACACATCATGACTATTATGAATCATTCAAGCTTAGGGGAAAGTGGGTTATCGGAGACCAAGGCTGATATAGGTAACACCTGAGAGCACTACCTCCTCTTGTTCTTCACAAATGCTCTACATGAAAAGCGGCAAACTAATTAATTTATGAGAAGTGACTGGGGACTTCGCAAATTTGTCCGCTGGTTGCATAACTTAAGCGGGCTCACACGAGGCGAACACGTCGTCTGCATAACTGCATAACTTAAGCGGACTCACACGAGGCGAACACGTCGTCTCCTGTGGGGAATAGATTGTCCTCTGAGCCGCAGAAAATAACGAAAACTTTTGCCTACACTATTGTCAACAACAGTGGGTCGACGCGCGGGGAGGTAAAGTGAGCTGATGTTCAGAAATCTCGATGAATCTTCCATTCAAGCGACAAGTTACTTGCTAGGCATAGAGAGTGGAATCTTCCTGTGTTGCAATCATTATGTGAGACTTTAAAAAAGAAGGCGCAGCCTCGGCGTTATTAGGCCAGAAGCAGCGCATCGTCTTGCCTTCCCGTGTTGAAGCAATATTGTCGGTTGCGTCCTCTGCTATTGCTTAAGTATCTGCGAGGCTTCTGCAGGACGACATTCGTTAGCACTTTTGCAATAGGATATTGGGAGACGGTGGTGCCACAAGTAAGAGGCGGGCATCCGCGATGATCCGGTATAGCTCTTTTTTTTCGGTGCCGTTGTACCATCCGTCTATTCCTTGCTGTCAAGGCCTTCTGGCTGTTGTGTCCATAGATATTTTTTCTGTGATTGCGCACGAGTTTACTATGAGCCGTTATTGGGGATCAGGGGCATTCTAGTAGCAGCAGCTTTCAAATTGAAGCAACATGCGTCTTTTAGAGGAGGAACAGCTCATGGGAACTTCTGCACATATCTTGCACGCACTAACGCACTATGCTGGATTTTTGTGGCTCTCTTCGAAATCGAATTAAGCCAAGGATTTCCTAAACTAAGCTGCAGGGAGTCGCAGCATGCCTTGTGTAGCGTCGAGCATTTGTGCAGAACCTCTCGAGGAAACCCTTGCAGATTTCGCGTGCTTGGTATTGAACTCAGGGACCTTCAAAACAGAGTCCCTGTCTGTCTGCTGGCAGCACCATCTTGCTCCAGCTCTCCGTATGATCATCGAAAATGCAGAGCTTTCAGTTTATAGCAGTTTTGTTCCCGTTTCCTGTATCTCGGCAGAAGACGCCAGAGAGGATGATGTCTTCATTCTCGAAAAAGCTAGGGGGGCACAGAAATAGATAAGGAGGAAGCATTGTGGTGAGATACTACCGGTCATCAAGACCACATTGATGGGTAAACTGCAAAAACGTGCGAATTCTTTTCTTATTTCGAGTGTGCTACTTCGAAGAGCAATGCCTGAGCTAGTGAAGCGACTGCGTTCACGCTTCGAAAGAGACAGTGGTGAGCCAATGGACACGCACAACAACAATGGGCGTGGAGTGCTGATTGCGCGGAGCGTGCTTCTCTAGCTTTGCTACTTCTGTGGTGTTGAATGTTGCTCACTGCTTCTTCCTGCTGGTACTGCTAACGGTGCAGAAGCATTATGTCAAAGCAGAATATAACAGCCTTATACCCGCAGCGCAATTTAAATAATATTCCGGGGTTTTAAAATCTTGCCTATGTTCTCTGAATCTTACATAGTTTTAGGAGGGAGGACTGCGGAAACATGTATAGAGGATGCGCGAGTCGTCTCAAACTTCCTCACTCCTTAACAGCTTTCCTGCATGCTGCGCTCTTGACGAACTGAAAACCAAGAAAGACAGTGTTGGCAATGCGGAAGCATCGCCGGTGATTGTTAATTAGTAGACTTAAGCAGTGGATTGCTTTCATTGGAGTTAGATACCTTGTAGAATCCACTCAAACTGCGATTGGTATCTCGGGGGAGAAACCTGTATATGGGCAAGACTACAACAATCATCCCGGTTGGCAACTTTCTCCAAGTTCTTGAATTCGTCTTTCCCTTTCGGCTTCGGGATGTAACGTTCGCTCAACTGAATATTAGCATGCTGCCAAAAGCAGGTTGTTTGACCCTTTTGAAAGACGCAAAGTGTACGGGTTTGCCGTCCAAGAACTGCAAAGGCTCAACAGCATTCATAATTTCGTCGGGAGACCTTGGATCATGATAAAGCTGAAGCGTTTCGATGAGAGCATTTCGCAAGGTATTTCCTGTATTAATATTATTCACTCAATTTCGCGAGGTGGCATGAGTAAAAGCTTTTCAGATGTACGCTTCAATGAATGTGTGAGGAACGGCGGTCCTGAGGGGACATTGCTACGTGTTCTAAGCATGAAGGAAAAGAAAATACTCACTTGTCGTTCGCTGAACCATAAGGCGCCAGTGAGCAAGCATAATAATGCGCTGTAATACCGTCCTGATGCGTCCTCAGGTGGCAGGCTGTGCATTCTAGGCACAACTGAGGAGGCCGCGAGGACTGCGTTGCACGTCGAAGGGCGTCACGAACAGTCAATGTATAGGGACTTCAGTGGACATAATATAGATTTGTTAGCGCAGGTTGTGGGTTGCAGCTAGTTTCGTGAGCCCCATAGACGACGCCGGTAAGAGTTGTCTGTCCTGTTGCGCAAAATGTCCACGAATGGAAATCAGTGTGTGTAAATATATGACAGCGCCACGCGAGTTGCTGATCCCCTTAGCACAACTAGACGGTGTTTGATTCCCCAGTAATACGGTACGCTTCAGGATAGATTGCATGCCAGTACTTCCCCGTGACCTGTGCCAGCGTGGCTGTACAGCGGTTTCTACGTGGCTACTGGCGAAAGTCGGGTGTAAGAGAGTGCTGCTCCATACTCAAGGACTGCAAAGAATACCTGAGCCATGCAGAACCTGAACGCTCGAAGACGAAAGCTAGGTCTGCATGATTCTAGTGCGCGAGTAGCAGCTCAGCACTGCATCGCCAATTTGTTGGCAGCCGAGTTTTTCTCTCCTGCGCGTCTTGTTGCACAGGCTTGTTGGAGGTGGACCTTTGAGTATTTGCCAAACGAAGAAGACGAAACTTCAGCGTGGCAGAATGTTCTCTCTTTCAGCGGCATACACAAAGAAATTTAAATGCACACTGCGTTATTCCTACCTAATTGCATATACCATCGACTAAAAGACACGTCTAGCACTGGAGGAAGAAATGCCACGCCAAAACATTCAATGCCTGCGTCATCGGTAACAAGTGATAGGGAGCAGATCCAGTCATGTGTTTTCCGTATGTAAATTTCGGAATTTAAAATGACGACGGAGAGCAAGATCAAGGTCACTGGTGTTCTGTGGTATAGAACACTCTCATTCTGAGTTTGCTTCGAATAGTCTGCTGGCGTTCTCATAAAGTTAAATTAAGCTGTGAGCTGCCTTCAGTATTCGTGCAGTAGACTGCATTTTCTGCAGCGTATAGGTGCTCTACGGCAGACAACTCAAATTTTCTATGAAATCTCTACTGTCGAAGTGTGAATTGCGTAACGCCATGACTGTCTCGCTTCAAGTTGTTGACGGCATACCTAAACCTCACTCATTAGGGTTCCTGCTTTCTGGCTTGGCGACTATGTCACATATACCGCAGCTGGCGTCCTCTGCACCCGCGTTATTGAAACATTCGTATATTTATGGATTGTACAGGTCGTTTTGTCAAGAAGGCGACTTTGTATTCTACCAGTTAGAGAGGAACGCCCTTCACTACCTGGACGTTTTTAACTATCAATTCTTCATAATTCAGCAGCAAGTATTATCGAAGCGCATGCACACTACAATTCCATGATTAATCAGTGCGGTATATATTCGATATAGGAGAAGAGCAGAACAGCAAAATGTGCTTTCCAACGGTCCAATACAAAAGAGAAGGATGAGGAGAATAATAAATAAAGCTGGCAGGTTGCCGCATGTGACTGCCATGATGATAACGCCGGAGATAAGCAACAAATTACTTCAGCAGTGTATCTCTACGAGTGTGCACAGTACGCGCCACGCCAGAGCAGGCCTACTGGAAAATTCATACTGCTAGAGATAATACAGCAGGATAGTGAACAATGTACGTTAATGGGTCTTCGTCGGTAACGTAGACAGAAAAAAATATGAAGAAGCGAGTATAGCGAGAATGCAGCCAGGATCTTGCAGTCTCAAAGAGAGCAGCATTCATGCTGTTGTTTTTAAAGAATCTAATCGAATCACGTAAACTCAGTTTATTTCCACTTATATAGGGTCGCAAAGAGTTGGTTTTCCATCGCCTGGTTGGTGCACTGCGGAGCGACGATCCAATACTGCAAGCATAAGAATTCAAAATCGTATATACGTGCTGCCTGCGAAACGATGGTAAAATTACCCGGTTGTCGTGATTGAAATGGAGAATTGTTGGAATTTTTTTATTGACTGTGCTCTATTTGAGAGAGTAGACTGCTCCTATGGGGCTTTTACCAGCTGCCGATCCTCTTCCTAATATAGCATGTACAAAATTAAGGGCTGCAGCAAGTGAGCAAGAATGAGACAACGAGAGCTAAAAAGCAGATGCTCTACGAAGCACTTTAAGATACGCAGTGGAACAAAGGAAATTTGGGGTATCTAGGTAAAATGACATTGCACTGAAAAGGCAGGTATTGTTCATGATGTAGAAGCTCTGAAGAAAGACCATGTAGAAAAACGTTTCGCCTGAGTCGTGATACCTCATGAAGCCACTCATCTGTCGGCATCTTAAGTCTTTCACCAAGGCGTTGTTATTCCTAGTTTTATAATAACCTTGAAACGTGTAACACTCCTTTGCACCGTCTTTGTTAACTACTTGTGCGATATCACCATATCTTCCCAGATTGCTAGTACAAGCATTGACGTTGTATGTTCCTTTCACAACAGTGAATCACAATCCATAGAATTGTGTGAAATTGCCACGTCTATTGCCTGGTTGGAGATTGCTAGCCAATTGTTGCAGATATATTCCTACTTGCTCCAACCAGCACTGCAGTAAAGAAACAAAACACTCTGAAATGCGTGAACATGGATTAAGGACACTGGTCTTGTATGCAGCATCCTGCCAGTAAAAACCGTTTAGAGGGAGGCTGGTAAACATACAAACACGCTACAATACGAAAGTAGGCTTTCTAGCTTGAACTGTTGTGTTATTCGAAACACAGTGAATGTAGCCCGAGGAACTGCGTGAATAGGGGCACCATAAAAGCAAGGAAGTATGCTGCTCAGGCAACAATTTGTCGTTTACACAAGTTGTTGCCAGAGCAGCATACTCCCTTGCTTTCGGTTTAGTATTATACAAGACATTAGGCCCCGTGGTAGGATTTTGTGATATCTTAATTAGGTGTACAACAGAGTCAGACGCTAATTGCCTTCTATATTGCAGACGGCTGGTCGATGCCCAAAAAATGCTTCGTTGGCAAATGGACTAAGCTGAAATAGACGCGCTAACGCACATTGCAGTTACAACCGGTGAATGGAAGTGAACGGGCGCTAGCTTTGTTCGTGATATAGTGGAACGCCTAACCACCAAGAGTCCCTCATTCGTTCGTGTCAATATAGGCGCAATTGTGTATTGTTCAATTCAACCACTTTATTCATTTGAGCATAGTTTATGAGTCACTTTTAGCCAAATCCATCTTGTAGTAGAGAGCTGCTTTGTGTGCATTTGTGCTCTGCAGTACATTGCTTCCATGCGCGACTACGCCTCTAATGTTTTGCTGCTCTATAAGAATAGTTTGCGTTTATGGTAATTCACTGCAGATGTTTTGTGTAGCGATGTCTTTTGTTGACTGGAATTGCAGTGCGCTGGTTGCTGTGATGAGTGGCAAAGTTTTTTTCAGTGCCTTAGGTCTTCTTTCACACGGCCTCTTTCCGTGTCTCTCATTACTTCGTATGCACTTTAGTCTCCATAGTTCGTTGATACTTTCTACCCCAAAACGGCATGAGATTTGAACCGCTCTAAGAACTCCAAAAATATCGGCAGAATTAGTCGGACCAGATTAACATATGCTGAGTTGAGTAACGAACCGCACGAAAACGCATATACCGACTAAAGCGTGTGACAACCGACATTTGTAGAAAAAACGGCGAATACATCTGAGCATTCAGTCTGAGTTCAGTCCTGTACTGCGCTATGGAGTCACGATTACTCGACACCCTTCAGTAGTGCGCGTTCTTATCCGCTCTACGGCATCAATCAAGATACTGTGCTGCTCTGCGATCAACCGCTTTCATGGACTTGATACTCCCTGCAGTTTTTAGTTGTCTGCCAGAGAGCAAATAGTATGATTCGATGTTTTGTGGAATGCGCCTATACCTAATCACGGTCTTGAGGCTACTCTTGCGGTGTCACTCGCCACATCTATTATTTATTTGTTTGAGCCCTAACTCTCTCCGCCTTCGTATCCCACCCTATTCAGTATATAGTGAACACACAGAAACGGCGAAACCTAAGTAGTACCTAAGTGCAGCGTTCGAAAACGGAACAATGGCTGGAGCTGAGATCCATGATTCCAGTCCTTTTGGCGAATATCTATAAAGCTTGCCAAGTATTAATACAGCGGTGGCGATATTCATAAACCCACTGTCGTGAATCTTTCAATAATGTGGTAAGCTTTTCTGAAGAAAACTTCGTGAAAAAAGAAAATGCGCAGCATCCAAGAGACAAGCGGCTATTGAATTAAACAGCCGCACTCTCGGAGGTGGAGCACAATCTGATAATATCAACAGCATGGTAATACTTCTCATGCTCGTTTTTTTTGTAACGTTGTGCAAAAATGCCATTCGATAGCTGTCTCAGATGTATATAGGACTCCGTAGGAGCCTCTGCGTTTGCAGTTGTTCTTAGGTGGCTGTTATTATACTGGGTGAAATCCTCCATATCAGAGAAAGCGCGTAGCGCCATCCCAACGGTTAATAACCTACCGCCTTTCAGATAACGCTGCGACGGCTGATATGCGTGTACGATGCTTCTTGTGGCACACAGTGTCACAGATTTTGAGATTGTGCTAACCGCGCTCTCCTCTACTCAGCCCGGGTAAAATACCTGTGAACACCTTTTCTCAGAAATGTGGGCTATATCAATTTCACAGTGACTCTTGATGGTTAGATGTTCAACTACATCAGAAACAAAGATAGCGCCCGTTGACTTCCATTCACTGGTCGCGGTATGTATACAAATATCAAAAAAGTTTTCGCAGTGTAGTTTCTTCATAAAATAATCTTGATGATAGCATTCACAAGGGCTGTCAGCAGGGCGGAGATGGACTATGTGAGAATGTCGAGAGTTACATTCCCATTCTTTCCCGCCCACTTTTGATAGCCACATTATTTCCAGCGTTTATTTATCATAGATCCATTCGTACACATTTTGAACAGCTTATCGAGAGCAGAACGCGAAAGTCGTTGACTGCCTTCTGAATTTTTTTTCGGACCTCAAGAAAACCATAAACTGGAACTCCATTGGGTCTCCGTGCCGCCAGCAAATTCCACGACGAACGCAGCTTTGTTCCTTTGAGTGTTAAAATTTCACAAACGTAAGTGAGAAACGCGACACTGGAGATATTGGATAGCCAGATTATTTGCTGGAATTAGAATTCTAATATGTACGATTCTATGAGGTTGAAATGGTTTGTGGAACTAGCTAAAGTAAAGCGCTGACTAGCGCTTCCCTGTCTGATACACTTCGTTGACAGTAAAACTACGCAGTACGAATTCTGCTGCGCGCAAATCTCACGCAGATACATCCAGAGCCTAACCACCTAAAACTGTTCGTTTAATATCCGAGCATATATACTATTCGGTTGCACTGTTTAAATTAAATTTTTTCCTGAAGAATGAGGTCAAGAGATTTCCCGGCATTGGACTATGCTCTTCCGAAATTACCCTTAGTAGTCGCTGCTTCCGCGAGACCTGTCGTCCAGCCTGCTTGCTCAAATGCAGTTTGTGCATATTGGCACTTTGCCTAGTATCTTGTTTAAGCCTCCTAACGTGCGTTATCTTTAGTTAATATGCTTTTTAGAATCACAAATGCTTTTGTAGCTGCGATTGAGCAACTAGCATTTTGTAGCGAAATAACGTTTGCGTATTTGCTCTGCCTCACACCCTCCATAAGAGTGCGAACTCTCCTACTGCTTTGCTAAAAACCAGACATCCGTGGCGCTACCCATGTCGAAGTTTCCAGACACAGTTATCGCAAGCACTGTGAAGGAAAAACGATACACCAGTCACATTCAGCTCCATCATATTGATCTGCGAAAGTTAATGGAGAGTATCCTGAGAACACGCTAAGGACGCGGAGGCTGTATACTTTTGATTGACGCACAACAGGCTCTGGCTATTTACTATTTTTGTGCGTCCAGCGTGGCAGTCACGGCGCTACATAAGACGTATTGCTTCCATAATATCCGCTAAAGATTTCATCTTGTCTCGTCACAGTGCTAAAACAAAACTGCAGCTCTATGAAGGTGCTTCATTCGAAACACACGATGAGAAGGATATAAGGAAATAAGACCGCTCAAGTGCGCAGTACATGCAAAAGAGCAATTCGTCTCCGTCATCCTTCATGAATGGCCGGCTCTTCCTATAACAATTCGGAACGCCCGTATGAACTTTCGCACGAGGACAGTGTGGTTTTTCAACGCGATGAAACATCTGAGCAATGCTGTATTGCATCGATTTGACAATTCTCTCCATACCCACGGAATAACGGCTTCTACGTCAGTGCTCTAATGTGCATTGTCCCGCCCACTCTGCATTACTCAATTTGTGTGATTCCGAGTTTGGTCGAGTTCTTCATCTGTAAGTGTGTCTCCACGGTTAGAGCTAGAGCGAATGGTGGGAAGGATTTCCTCGGAGGCTGCAGTCTAAGGGTAGGAGCTGAGAAGAACCACGTCAGTAAAAGCATACTGCTATTTGTGCAAACGAATGAGTGCGCAATTTTCTCCTAATTCCGCGGACGGTCATGTTCAGCTCTGCCATATTTGCCTTCAATGAATAGTTGTATAGAATGTCTTCCGTAGTATAATCAGCATGCATTACATGGCACAGTGGAGGCCTTCGCCTGTGATGCGCATCGAGCATCTCGAAAATCAAGGGGAAAGACGAATACGAATAATCAGCCGATGGGAATTCTTCTAAAGCCCCTGATCCTGACCTGAAGCGTCTCATAGAAGTAGGTGTACTTCATCCACCCAGAAGTACATAGCTGTAATTCGAACGTCTGCATCCGCAGACGGCGGCAAGACGAATCAGTCCTGCTCAAAGAAAAGCCATGACAGTCCCAAGAAGCTCATTGTGCATCATTCAAATCGCACAACATGTGCCCTGAATTGAAGGCTCAGCAGCTCCTTTCAAATTTTCTACTCGGCAGGTTCATACCATTTCAAATCCGACTACAGAGGAAGTAAACGCTCTAATGGCCTCGTCAATGAATCCACTGTGAATCTCTGGACGCAAAAGTCTCTAGCATTTCCTTGATGAATTTGGCAAAATAGACGAAGCCGAAAGTTTCCAGTGTACAACAAAACTGCGAACACGGGAACTGGTTTCCTGGTGTCGGTAGGAAGGGTCATTGCTGCAAAACTGCGATAACAAACCGCTGTTCTCGTGCCGGTAAGGCTGTTTGCGTGAAGCTCCGAACTAATCATCCCTGTGACACCGGTCATATAGCAACACCGCTTGTTCTTGGAGTGAGCTGAACGATATTTTATTCGCGGGACCTCAAGGAGTTGGATCACAAGATGCGAGAAAGTAACAATAGCAGAATTTGGATCAACGTATGTTCTATTTTTAGCGACTCACTGTGACTTCTACAGTAGAAAGAGCCGTAGACAGCCTATTCTGATGACCCGGTAGCGCGAAACAGGGGAAGGGAAGCAGCCGTGGAAATAAGGCCCAGCGCGTCTGCATCAGTGCAGCCCCTCCCCAGGCAGAGCTGGTACTAGTTTTGCCGGTTGCATGCATGGTGAATCCACCCTCAAGACAACATATACACGTAGAGAAATGTAGGCTACATCTGCAGACATGTTACCTTGCAGGAGTTCATCAGCAAACGCAAATACTAGGGAACGTCAGAGCAACACCGATGATCACGAGGATCGTCGGTTCTGTTCTATTGCCTAGCAGTTGCATGCCTGATATGTCTTCGTAATTAACGGAACACTTGTGTTACCTTCCAGCGAACACAACAGACTTCGCCTCGAGAAAGTCATTGCAACGTGCCTCTGTATCCGCAACAATCCTTGATTTCTATGAAAAAATTGTAGTAAAATTTTTTGTATCTCAGCGCTGCCTGCCGGGGGAACCAGCTGGTATGGTGCTCCTGAGTTGCACGTAACCTATACCTCTAGCAGTTATTTCCCCCGCCCTGTCCATTTCTCGGGAAAGAGTACACACGCACCAACATCAAGTATTATGTCTCGGAGGACTCCCAGAGTATTTAACCAACGGAGTGCCGACAATCAGAACACTGAGTGTCGCCACATTGAGGACGACGGCTCATGCGCCTCTACTCTGCGAAACTGTTGCAACAATGCTTGATCAAAACTATGTGATGTTTCTTCACCGAAGCATGTGCGCTTTGCTGGCAAGCAACGCTGCAACGGCTGCACCGCTTTCACGACACACTTCGCAGCACTTTAGCAATAGTACGAGACACCACAGTGAATTTACACGAAGGCTATTACAAAGAACAAGCCAGACAACGAAACTGCGCGTATCAACTAGCTTCCACAGCGTCCAACTGACTGGTCGCTACGTCGATGTTCAAGCCTTTTTGTGGATTACTGGTTCTGCGAAACTGCGCAACGCCACGAAAACTCAACGCGTACTAATTTCGGGATACTACAACGATCTAGGGTAACGGGAAGTCCCACGACAAGTAGCGCGGTGCGATGCAGCGATGAGAATGCCCTCATTTCCCCTTGATATGTGAGTGCAGGCGAGTACTCCAACTAGGCAACTGACACGCAGACGCCCATCATCACCTTTTGTCTTTCCTAAACAAAGGCATGGAAGATCGATTGAGCAGACAAAGCTCCAACACAAACCCGCCTGATTCAACAAAGATCGTGTCAGTGGTCAGCTTACACGGACATTGCTCAGTAGCGTTGCCGGATAGAAAAATGATGCCGTTTAGAGTACCGCGGGCACTGCGCTCCCTGTACCCGCGTAGCAGACTTCATAATTGCACGAAACACATATTTCCCATATGTCCGTTAATGCATAAAATTTTGACTGCCGTTTGGGCCAATAGGAGTGCATTCCAGCGAATTGCATAACGTGGCGTTCACGAAGATGCGCTTCACAGTGCTGCTCAGGAATACTACGAAAGACGGAAGCCATTCTTACATGCAATACTACTGCCATGTGGCACATGTTAATGTCGGTGCTGTGCAGCTTCCTGCGCCGTGTAGATTTCAGCAGTCATTTAACACTGCGCTGCTAACGAGTAGACAGCATACTGTATTTCACGTATATGATATGATGCGATAACCAAACCTTGTTTATCCCTTTCCGTGAAATGCGCTTGATGCTTTTGTTATTGCTTGCGCTCCACAGAGAAAACGCTGCTCCGCGCAAAGGAATACTGGCAAACGTGCTGGAGACAAGCGAGGCGGAACTTCAATTGACACGGGGCTAACTGACCTAGTAGTCCACTGCTGCTTGATACGAGGCCCTTTTATGGGTCTCTAACACTTAGCGCACTCTGGGTTTTGGATTATATATGACTGTTTAAGTAAGTGTCTTTTAGAGCTACACCGGTGAAGAACGCATGCTGGAGCGCCTTTTTACAGTGGGACCAAGATTTTTAGATTCCATCTGTAGCCCATAGTACTGCTGTCGGCAGTCTTTAGGGATTCGTGCCAAACTTTGACTCCATCCCGGGCAGTGTCTGGACTTGACCGTTACTGCGTAAAATGGACGTGAGCGTATCGGAGCACTCGAGGAATCGCTGAAAATTCAATTGCAGACAGAGCCGTTCATTCTGGTGTTTATGCAAAGCAGATTCATGATTACATGCTGCCAGCAGCTGTCAGCGATAGGATTCTAGAGACGCATAGATGAAATAGAAGAGAACGCAGACAATCTAGGGAGCCGAAGGCATTGATGACCCAATTTTTTGTTCCTTAGTGGACACGCCGGTTGCACACGCCTAAAAATATTTGTTCCACCGTTTTCTTTCTAACGAAAAGGCGGATCCGCCCCAAGAAGACAAATGCGAAAGGTAAGTTCCACGTAGAGGCGTGAACGTTTCACTTAATGAATGCTTTAGGAAGCAATTTGAGATGGACACGAGGTCGAGTCTCTTATGCCCAGGCGAGCCCCGAAGTAAGTACCATCAGTGTCAGCATGCATCCTGATTGGTCTATGTCTCCAGCAACAACAAACAGATGCTTAAGCAAGAATTTTGTTTATCTGTGGTGTTTCGCAGCCTTTTGAAAAATGCAGCGGTTGCCTGCGGTATGCATAGCATAGCAGAATGGAGCAGCGACACCAAATGCCACAAAATGTAATCCACATCTACACTGGCAGCTAGCCAGAACCATGAACAAGGCTCTCTTATGCCTTCCTAACTCAGTTTATATAACTAACACCCGTTTAATTGTGGCAGCTCAGCATTCCAGTCCACGGACTACAGTTAACACCTCAGGCAGGCCATTTTCGTCATGCTTAATTACAAACAGATACGCTGAGAAGCAGACAAAAACTTTTGCTGCACCTGATGTCGCTGAATGACTTTGGAGTGGGTCCAAAGATAAGGAGACGCTTCTGTACTGATATCGACCTCCCATGTTGAAGTAGGGCGATTCATGCAGTACGTTCAATAGCCACGACGCAAACGCATGCATCATGTATCACCTGCATAGCGAACGTGTCGGCCCGTCTATTACACAATGACCGGCCTGCTGCATTTGTTTGTACCATTAGGACGCTTTAATAGTTCTAAATGCTGCTCCGCGAACTTCACTTTCCTACTTTCTCGGGTCTCTGCTTTCCAGCGTTACAAATCAAATAATATTTGTGTGGATACTAATCAGCTGCTACCCTGAGGTGCTAGGGCAACAAACGCCAAGAAGACGTAGGCACAGTATGCGTGTGATGCATCACCAAACAGCTTGTACATCTCTGCTGCTGTGATCGAAGGACGTACAGTTTAGTAGCATGCTCTGGTAAAACGGAGGCTTTCATGAAAATAGTGGAGTGCTGAATAGCATTCGCTGTCAAACAGAACTCTCACGGATTCCAAATTCTCATCTGAGCTGGTCTGTCTACATGTTTCTATACTGTAACTCTGGCCTGTAACTCCGGCCTTCCTTCTGTGGCGGCAAGTGCGGGCTAGAGAGAATGCATATTTTCGTTTTGCAGGACATTACTTAAGCGGAGCTGCACTCGTACAAAGGTTCCTGGAAATTCTTCGGGGCATATCAAAGGACGAGCGCGTCCTACTCAGCTCTTCTTTTCAGCAGAGACAAAGGAGAAATTCATAGAGGGTATCCGTAAACGCTGTTACGCACTGGTGTGGAAGCAGGTATCGCTTGTCCCGCCCTCGCGAGATCATTAATGCTCGAGAATAAGACCACAGAACCACAGAACTACCGTCCAACAGTCTGATTTTCCGTCAAAAACGAAGTCTGTGCAGAGTTTAAGCTAATTTTCCAGAACCTCACCCATGATGCTGCAGGCTTTGCGTGTGGCAGATGCTTAATTTAATGGGGCTCTACTGAATAAGTATTTGTCAGCTCTAAACGAGCTGAGCTGGGCTGCTGTTGTTGCCGCGATACAAAGCACAGTCAAAGCAGCTGCCCTACATACACAGGCTATCGTAGAAGTAGCTGCTTTGTATGCAACTTTGATCAGTTGCTGGACTCGAGTCAGCCTGCCCTAGCTAGAGAGTGCAATCAACTCGGCTGCTAGCGTCCAGCACCCAAGATCCAAAATGCTTGGCATTCCGTCGCCCAAACAAGTGACGGACAATTTGTTCTAGGCTCATGCTCCTTGGCAAGATCCAGCTCAGTTGATAAGAGGATCTTTGCCGAACGCCAGAACGCCACTGTAGGGTGTATGTACCGCTGCGACAAAAGGCAAGCTGGGCCGGCGTGACTCAACAGAGCGCGCCTCGTTCTATGTCTTCGTCCTATATGTCAAAGAGCACTCAGTCCAATTTGAATCCACTGTAAAGTCTAATTGTCCCTTTAGATACAAATTCCTTTCTTTGCTTTCCTTTACTTGCCTCCTTGTACTTTTGACATGCAAAGCTCCGGCCTACCTCTTCACAATCACCACTATCCACAGAGAATGTCCTCTGTCTGTGTCAGTATCATTATGGGATGCGACGAAGTGTGGCGGCGACGCGTTGCTGTTGGCTGTAGCCCTGAAGTGGCTTGGCGCTCGTTGAGCTGTCCCGCAACTTGGGCTTGCAGCAGGGTTGTTAATTCTCTCAGGCTAGGAATCGAGTGCAATCTGCGGTAGAAATACTGTGTAGGGCTTGGTAGCAGAAAACTCAGTGATAACAATTCATTCGTGTGTGAGGAATTACTCCATACACTGGCAGCTAGTATGCTGAGGATGCCGCCTACGATACTACGGAGGACACTGTCGCCCTTCTCAATATTCGGGTTGCTGGTGAAAGATTCCGACGGCAACTAGTGAAGTAACCCGTTCATGCCTGAAAGAAAAGGCTCCTGCTGCTGAGCAGCGGGTTTTTCGTAGCCGCGCATGCCTGTGTGGTCGTTTTTTTGGTGAAATCTCTGACACGTCCTGGCAATATCGGTTACAAGAACATTCTGAAAGCATGCGGTTCCTCCTTGCTGACTTATTCAATTAAATCCAAAGTTCAATTCCAGCGCCTTATGCAGTGCACCTCTGCAAGTTGCTAATAACGTCCTCAATGGCCTTGCGTAGCCCCAGGAGCAGCTCTCGCCACGGTTCTTTGGCGGGCGCTGGATGCCTCCCTGTCGCGAAGCCGTTAGTGCCGATACGTAGGCTGCAAACAGTGTTTGCAGTTGTATAGCTGAAAAAATAATCATGCAGTTTCCAGGAGCCTGCGCCTTTGCCTCTGCAAGAGAAGCCGCTGCAGCTTGTCGCACACTAGTTACAGTGCGGTACGGCATTCTCAAATACCTACCTGCCAATCTCTAACACGCTTTTAATTTCATGCTGGCGAATGATGAATCTCAAATCACCCTAATAATAGTTAACAGCCTTTGGAAAGTAGCTGTGGTCTGTGTCGTTGGTAAATTTGGTTGGCCTGCTTGCTGTAGACCTGATAGTCTGTGTTTTAAAACATTCGTAGTTTCGGTACATTTTAAAGCCTACAATTGAGTCAGGACCTCCTCAGCTAGTAGAAAGTGTGTATTTACCTTGCTGCTGTTTCCAAGGTGCGCCATCATACGACTCTCCCCAAACAGAAAGTACCTGTATTATTAAAGCAGCTATTCCCAATGCTTGTTGTGGTCCGACTTGCAAGATGTTGTATTCATAACGTAGCGTTTTGATTCGATGTTGCTGCGTTCTGCGCATCTTTGTGTGTTGAAAAAAACGTCCTGCAGGGATAGTTTTGAAGATTCTACCCTACAAATCAATAAATGCAAACTTCCTGGATAGTCAGGACTTTGCAATCCACGAGGAAACTGGACACACTAATCATCCCGTAATAGGGATCACTAGAAAATGCCATTTGTCGGAAGAACTGTTTTGTTTTGTGGAAAGCGTTGCAGGTTCGGCAAGAGACAACGACTCGGCAAAGCACTCAACTGCCCCACGTTCACGAAATCCCTTTAATTTGGCTTTCGCGCCATCCTCTCCTATCCAGTAAATCCTAGTCTGCGTGAGCATCAAGGCGATAGTCTTATTCATCCCATTTCTTTGGCCTAAATGTGGATAAAGGATCACTTACAGTGAGTCATTGGAACCTAGAACACGTATATCTCACAGCTGGAAAAAAGTACAGCACGTGCCGATGTGGCCGTTGTTAAGAAACCTATTGGCGTACCACTCTATCTGTTGTGACCCTCACGAGGGTCGCGCGGATGGTCGGGTTTTCGCGGCGTTTCGTCATCCTTGTCACAGGGCGCCGCCAATAAAAGTCTTTTCATGAATGAATTCCGATGAAGCGACCGGTCTTGTTCTCTGGCTGTATTTCAGGTGTTTTCAGAAGCTGCAATGCCACGATAACACCTCTTATATTGTCATTTTTCGTATCCTCTGCCCGGCGCTCTGTTCAGCGTAGAACGGAGTTCAAGTGCTGTGACAGCATTATTCCAGCCTTTCTTCTTGTCAGCTAATTACAGTTGTTCCCTGCTTTACTATTGCCTCCACATTCAGAACAGTTTGCCTGGTGACGAGTACCTTTGCCACCCATATTCACATATGTCACCAGCGCTCTGCTCAGTTTTACCTTTTGATTTTTTCTGTGGCTAACAGGTACATCGCTAATTCCGCTGGGGAATGTACAACGATGCTCGCCTACGTACCGCTACCTGATGCGCCTTGATTGCCCACTGTACTACTTCGTTTAAGATCTATTTTGTGCTAGCTAGAATGCAATGCTGGAAATATGCCACCAGGCTCTTCGGCCGACTGTCTAGTATGCCCTCAGAAAATGAAAGAGCCTCCTCACCAGAAAGCGAAGCTACACTCGCACGTGAGGGAGAACCGATTCACCTGGACAAACGGCCACGAACAATCCCTAGGACAGCTTTGTCCGTATGATCAGGATTGCTTTCCTGCTGCGTTGTCTCCGGAGATATGTGACCAACTGAATGCCCAGCATTGAGGTTTTGTTGCGTCGATCCTCTACAGGGCTCATAGTGGAGTCATCATCAGTGTCAAAATTAACCGCCCACCATTTATTCAGCACTAGCCAAGCCACAAAAGCAAACACATCCCAACATAGGTCTGTCTGATTTCCACAGCTCTAGATCTACAATCAGGTGGCAGTAGCTCAATTGAATATTCTGTTCTGCATGTTGCGGTTCCCGCTGTCGCACTTTCGGCGAAACTGAAATACCGGAGCAACACATTTCAGCGCAGACGGGCCATAGCTGCTGTACTTCTTTCGGTAGTGGATTACATATCCTGGTGACAGTTCTTCGCTATAGGCATTATTTACGGGAAGATAGCACATTGCCTTGAAACCGCTACACTTAGATTATGCCTTCAACGGGCCTACATCAGATTCATTCCAGAAGCGCCCTGTGTAAATTGTCGCCGGAGGAAGAGAAGAGACAAGTTCGACCGCACGGTACCGTGTTCGTATCCTTCAGTGATGGTGATAGCTCATTTAGTGAGAGTCTACTGTGAGAGGTGCGCTTGAGTGGACCTTACATGGTGGAGTCTACTCTCTTGTTTGTTGCAGATAGAAGAAAGATTTTATGAATATTCATTTGAAGGCGTCTGGAACCCTGGATGAATGCAAACAGATTCTTTGCAATTAGGTCTACGCGTTTGCAACTTTGCACTTCAACAAGTGGGAAAGGCTATGATGTTTAATGAACTTAAATGAACTAATATGGTATTGTCGCTGGGCTATCTAACGTGGTGGCGTGATTATGGTTGTCTAGGAGACTTCCAAATGAACTGGTCCTGAGATGGTCAATCTTCAGTGTTAAGAGTGTTATTTCGCACTTTGACGCTGCACCTATCACAACGCCACTGCCTGCCTTTCCTGGCATTGTTCATAGGCGCTTGCTGAATCGGCCTCAGTTAAAGATTCGCCAGGTTTTGCGTACGTGCTCATGTGCACTCGTACAGCATGAATAGAAAGGCCAGTTCGTTACCAGCTCCTAGTCGGTGAAACCAGATGCATTCCAGCGGTGAATGCGTCACGCATCGTGATTATACACAAAATTGAGAAAAATAGCTCAGCAGATTCTATCTACGGACTACTGCGCCTTTTGAACGCGCGACAGAGTATGTCATTCGAACCTTACATCATTGCCTCTGGTCACTACATGGGTCGCTGTTTCCGGCTGCTCAGACTATGATTCGCACGGCGTTTGCCGCTGGTGTCCTTGTTTTCAAGCGGGTCACTTTGTGTTAGTGTATCTTTTGTAGAAGGAATTTGCCTCGCACACGCTGCGAATCCTCTGGCATTGCGAAAATGTCCCCTCCGTAGCTACGTGAGGTTCACGAATCTCTGCGGGCTTAACGCATTTTTGCCAACTTTTCGGTCCGTTGCATTTAGATATGATGGCCGATACACATAAAAGGAGGGCATCTGATGTTTGAACTCTGGTATGACGGCTACAAGCATTTGGGCTTCGTCCCATAGTGCTCGCAACGCATCGTAACCGGCACTACGCAGAGTCCAAAGAATAGCGTGTAAACGTCTCGCAGACTTTAGAGCTGACTAGATGCGTAGATATTTCATTAATGCGTCCCAAAGCATGTAAATAAACCACTAAGCACTTACAACCTCACGTTTTATCACATTCTGTAAGCTACGATGGACCACTGTATACGGAAAACGGAAGCACGTCAGATGTAGGGTCGTTTGGTGTGTTCTACGCCCATATACTAGGTTCGACTGCGCCGGTCGTCATGCTGGTAGACTGTTCTGTTTTATAGGAGGATATACGTCCCATGAGCTTCATCTGATCTTCAGCCCTTTGTAACAAAACTATATTGGCAGTCATAAGCTGGCTTTTAGCCTACAATGCAGGATAGGCTTTGCCCGGATGAAAGCGCACTCAAGGCCAACCAGATTTTTATTTGCTTTTGGAACACAAGGCACAGCCTGTCCTATGCTAATGATGCTTGTTGGATAAACTACAACAGACTCTGCCGCAAGTTACCCGCGCGTTTGTTGACTGGTGCACCGCGCTACAAAAGTTTGGCATCCAGGTGGCGTATTCACCATTGATGACGCAGCGATTCTGAAAGTTTGCTTTTGCTGCTAATACGGTGTGCTGTGTACTTTCAACGCCTACCTAGACTTACTGAGTGCTGTAGTGCAGGGCGCGTGAGCTGCCTGGTCCTGACGGTTAGCCCTACAGGAAGAGCGCGTAGACTTATGCTGAGATAAGTTACTAACGAGTCTCTATACTGCCGAAACTGTTTTCGTCTGTCTTGCTAGTAATGCAATTTCCTAGAGCGAAAGTCAGACGGTACAAGCACGTAAATGTGAGGCGTTTTAAACGAACGCAAGACACTTGCTCGTCTCACATTTATTCACATCACGCGCTACGGTGTGAAACTCTGATGGTAAAAGCTCACATATATTTGGTACTGTAAGCTCCAGGAAATTGCGTGAGCTTTTACCATCAGAGTTTCACACCGTAGCGCGTGATGTGAATAAATGTGAGACCAGCAAGTGTCTTGCGTTCGTCCAAAATGCCTCACATTTACGTGCTTGTACCGTCTGACTTTCGCCCAGTTATCCCGTAGTGTTTACATGCACAGGAATAGCATATATATTGCATTCATGCAAACGACCAGACACATCCCCCCCCGTCAGCAGCATCTGCCGCAGCATTTAGAACATAGGTATGCGAAGATCCCCGCCGTGTGGCTGCTGTTCCCTATGGGCGAAGGAAGCGCGACGGGGCAGCCATATACAGGCTCTGCAAAGTAGTGCTGTGAATCAACCACAGGATGGTCCCCGTTCCAGGTGGAGGGGCTCACAAGGTGCATTTCAGCCTGTGCCCCAGTCAGCCTTTGAGAACGAACCGCCCCTACAAAAAGAACCTGGAAAATCTGTCGCCTCGCTCAGAGGTATGTCACGCTCCCCTCAAGCTCTTGTTACATACCTTGACAACTATATTGTGGGACAAACACAAGCAAAAAGGGCGGTGGAAGTCGCGTTGCGTCAGCGCTGGAGGCGGCGGCAGGTGGGTACCTCGTTTGTCCCCAGCCATGGTGGAGCTCCAACGAATGAAATGCCACACGGAAATGGCAACAATACTTTTTCACAGTGGAGACTTTTGTTAAACTTCAGAAGGGCGGGCGTGCTCTTCTGACGGAGGTAATCATGCGGGCGGCATCTGATGAGATAGCAGTAAGGAAAAAAAGCAACCTTTTTCTGGTTAACGTGCGTTGGTCACAAATGGCAACCATAGATTGTGACTGCTTTGCACGAAAAAATTAGTCGAGCACAAGATTCAGAATGCAAATGTCTATCCATGCATTTGACTAGTACATGTCTGATATCGTATATAGTGAATCACAGGACGTACGGGCTTCCATAAGGAGAACAAGAATGTAGAAATCGAATCAGTCCCTTCTTCGCATCTCATGGTACCTGTAGCACCAAGACTTTTCATACACCTAACTGCTTCACAGTATACATAAAATAGATTTGCAACGTTGTCTGGGTCGATGCCGCTTTCGACCTTTCAAACTGTAGGTTCGGAATGTCACGCGAAATAGAGCCCCTTCATAGAGCAAAAACAGGAACAAGAGCAAGTCCTGGACTCAGTTTTTCGTCATAGTCAAATATTAAAGCAACTCTACAGTACACAGCAAACCTTCAAGGTGCCTTGTCACGCCAACTACCATGCTTTAAAAGGGAATCTATCATAAAGCCACTCGGGGTAAAAGGCGTTATCCAGTGTTGCTGGCAGATCTTTCTGCTTCGTACTTACACAAATTGTTAGCGGACACTGAAACACATTTCTAACGTGACCCGGGATTCAGCTATGAAGTCATACGTTTACAGAAGCGTTGTTTGCCTATACTCAGATGAAGCGCAACTGCAGTGCAACAAATTGCAGCGAATCGTTTACTTGCGTTTTGTGCACGCGAAATTGGCTCGCTAGTCCCAGTGTGCTGGTTCATGAAGCAATGCTAGGGAAATGATGGACTGCCCCAGTGCATCTGTAGAAAGCCGCATCATTGCAACAATACGCAGGCACCTAGTACAGAAGAATGAAGTTTCTAGTGTTCTGAAATCGCCCTTATTCGCAAATATTCCACGTATCAGTATGATACTTTAGCTCCTGATCATGAGCAGAACGGGGCTGCCCGTTAGATGCTGCCACTGGCTAAGGTAACCGAATGTCAAATGCATCCTGCATGCACAATGGACCATGCCAACGGTATGTACATGCTCTGAGTAGTTCACTACATATCTGTCAGGCTAATTTTTTGTTTTCAAGTTATGTTAAATTGCTTGTATGGGATAGTGCACACTTATCTGGGTTATCGGGAAAAGAGCACAGGAGTGTAAGGGCGCATCATTGCACCCTTTTAGTCTGGGGCAGCTCGACGGCTCGTGCGAAACCGTGGGAGATCGGAGCTCACTATAGCCCAGGCTTGTGAAAATTTGACATTTTCTAAGAATTAATAATGATTCTAGAAGGCCCTCCTGCGCCAACGCTGGTAGGCTTCCGTTTTGGCGCTCCACACTGTAGAAAGAAACGCATATTCCTCTCCACCCGCTAGCAGAAAAACCACACATGTCGGGGAGCCGTCAGGTGTTGGAGCAGGAGGGTCTTCTAGAGTCACTTTCAATTATCAGAAAATGCCAGAGCAGTTATATGCATCTAGCTCTGCGTTCGGCTGCCATTCCCAACAGGTGCGCTACGGACCGTGCGTTGAAATCTCTCCAGATTCTGCAGAAGCTGCCGCTCTTTTGTCAGAGAGCAGCAACGAAGAAACTAGAGATACAAAAGCTCTTATAGAGCAAATAAAGAGAGAGGCACAAGGATCAAGAGTACCTGTTGAAGCGGTACTCGATGCATTGTTTCCCCCTCTTGTTTGGAGGGAAGGAGACCGCTTATTCGTTCAGGCATGTCTGCATATACACGCTTTGTTGAGCATAATTGTAGAGTTTGCTCGCTGACTTCCCTGCTAGCTTTAATGAGCGGACTGGCAGCAAGGGTGCGCAGGATGAACCAAGGGATGAACCAAGTGTTGTCTTTTGTTATGGATTATTCTGCGCGTTGTACGCATTTGTCTATGCTGGGGATGCAACATTTGTCAGCATGTAAGCACAGCGGCTGCAGATCGAGTGGATGTGTTGAAGACACGTGAAGAGCTAGATATACAGCTTTTGGAAAGACGAGCATCGGAAACTGGCGTGTGTGCATGCCGGTATGATGCTGTACTTCAGTGTTTCGGTAGGCACAGGTTGTGCATTTTATATGACCAGCTATTCTATGTGTCAACGCGAAAGGTCACAGTAGACTGCGTGCAGAACTCGCTTTCTAAGAAACGTTAAGAATTTTCATGTTTGGCGCGGTAGGCATCTCGCGGGCACTAAGCAAAAAGCTGCCTAATTCAGTGTTCGATGCTAAAGTGTGCAAGTATGTGTTCGCTACAGACGAGCTCATTCGACAAATCGCAATCCTTTGTCCTGAACGGGCACTACTTCTGCTGAGGTGCGCTTCAGAATTAATTGTAAAGCTTCACCGGTAGCTGCAGTACGCTACGGCGTTTCTAGCTGGTCGTTTATTTCATTCTGTATTGCGCAGAGTCAAGGATGAAATTAAACTTACCATATCTGCCTTGGAAGTCCTTTGTAAAAGCTCCATCAATTTTTCTGCTCTTAAACAAATACAAAGCGACGGAATCAAGTCGGCTGCCACCCAGGAGCAGGCATGGCTTTGCACGCCAAGCTGGTAGCGCAGAAAATGAGTTACACTGGCTAGAGAAAGGTCACATAAGGTTGCCTTCTTCTGATGGCAGTCTTGTGAGGAAAAATTGTTGAGGTATCAAAAGGAGGTGGATGTGCTCTTTTGCAGCTGGAGGAGCTGCGAGAGAAAAATGAGGAACTGAAGGCAACCTTGGCAATAACGAAAAACAAGATTGAGACATCAAAGGCGTATGCTGTGACACAGTGCTCACATAAACTTTTCGACAGAGACGCGCCCCAGCACTTTAGTGACCATCCGGTTGAGACAAACGATCGCCTGTTCACCATCATGCTGAGATCTTCGGTAGAACTAGTGGAGACAACGACTACTGAGAGAAAATTTGAAACAAATAGCAACACGAAGGGTTTCGTGATTTTTCATGTTAGTTTGATCAAAACCTTGATGTTCTGTCAAGCTCGAAACGCATCAAATAGGCACCGGGACTCTGATACGTTTTGGTCCCCATTAGTTCACGTCGGCACTTTTTAATCCTCTTTTCCGCTACTTGCGGTGTTTGTTTTGCAGTCAAATGACGGAAGAGTATAATGCAGCTGTCAAGCAGCATGCCAACGAAGTGGGTTGTACAAATGCCTGTAAATGCATGCAAGCGATAGCCAGTGGCCTCAGGAACAGAAGTGTCGTGATCTAGGCATCCAACTCTAAAGTGCGGCTTGCACTGTTTTAATGCGGTTTTCTTACAGATTGAGATGATGCGACAACAACTCGCTATTCTTGAGACTATCTTTATCAACACGCACAACGCGCGGGGCAAGGTTACCACGACTAGCCAGGGACCTAACCAGGCAACCTCTTAACTACGCAAAATGACGTTACTTTTATCATACTTTATCGTCTCTGCTGCTGCTCTGTACTGCCATTCCTTGAATGAATCGCCATTTTCTACTGTCAGAAAAACCTCTGGCTCTTACTTATTCTAGTTGTGCCGAGGGCTCAGTCGCATTTGTCCAATTGATTAACGGCCAGAATGCGGCAGCTGTCAGCAATAAATCCAATTTTGAGTGCACCTACTGAAGCTTAGGAGACTTTTATAAGTTTAGGAGTTCTCCTGCAGCAACTGCTGCTTAGCAATTTTCCAGGCCTCTGTTTTCCAGTATACAACATGACTTGGCAGCATGAAAGGGTTGAGGACTGGGTAAAGTGGTACTAACCACCAACTCAAAGAAGACATATAGCGTAAGCGCTAGATCTGCTCGGTCTCATGATTCTACGGGCTACTGCACGCACGCAGATAACCAACTTACGTAGCGGAGACAATAGAGTCTGGCTTCTCACTGTTCCATATGAATTAAGGAGTTGGGAAAATTTGTTAATCATAATACAGAGTATAAGATCATTAATCAAATATACTGAAGAGAGAATTACACTGAGCTGTGAAGACTCATCACTCTTTCCTACACCACTCTTGTTCCGTTTTATCGAGACCGAAACCCTATATGCCAACTCTTTTCGTAACTTTAGTAAAGTGGCAATGAGGGCAGCTAGTTTCGTTCAGACCTCCATTTGGAACAGCCCTCATACTGGACTCTGTCAATGTCGGGAAGCCGCCATGTAAATCAAGGGAATGTGTTGTATGGGTTCTTCATCGTAATATTGCTCAGCATGGTTTCTTCAAACTGCAAGAGGTGAGGTGGCACCCGTTCCATTTATGTGCTTTACTGTCTGCATCCTCTACGCAAATGCCGTAGCACTCAGGCTTCAGAATTACGGCTAGAACACACGTTAAGAAGGAGGTTGTAGCCAATTGCCAACTTGCTGTAGTGTCCGTACACAGATAGCCAACAGCGTCTGCGGCATTAGCCAGCCCCACAGACCCTGATCCGATCCAGTGGGCTGGGCAGGTGGCAGGTGGGGGCTCATATATATTGTGTTCCAAGATAACCAACAGCGCAATATGAAGCAACTAAGTACAAGTATAAAGAGCAATACACAGTTAGATCCTAAACCATGACGTCGCCCACTCAGGTCAGTTACGTGCAACTGCAGTTGCCTCTGTTGTTTACTGACCCTTCTGACAATCCTGCGCTTGCCTTTTCACAGTTAACCTGCCGTCAAGCGTTAGGGAATTTGCGCCCTCAGGCGTCTATACAGTAGCTGATCGTAAAAGTAAGATTCTGGCAGAAGCTGCAAGTGCTGTAACCGTGAAAGGAAAATGTTTCCAAAACAATTCGAGGAGAACGTGCCCCCTTCACTTTCCCAATGTTCCACCGTGTCGGTGATTTATGAACGAATTTTTCAGACTTGTATAGACACTGGCTTTTAAAGTGTGGCTCAAATCCATTTGCATAAGCTGGACCTTATCATAGGCCCGAAATTCGGCAGAAGGCTAGTAGAGCTTTCTGTGCGCCGGCTGTTGTCACCATGAGGTTCATAGACCTTAAGAGGAACTTTTCGTGCTGTTTTGTCTATGTTTGTCTCCCGGTGCCCACAGCGGCATCCATTCTCATGAGCTTTACACTCACCTGCCTCACTAGAGTTCCCATCATTTCCCGGCAAATTCGAGTCACATATAAAACAGTTTTAAAAACTGCAAGGTGGATAATGTCCAGAGATGAATTGCCATTGGATGTTCAGGCCGACTACGGAAACGTATTTGCGGCAGCACCAAATTATGTCCGAATCTTCAGACCTTTTGATTCTTACTATGGGGCCTTTAATTTCGCAGCTCATAGCTCGCCCACTGCTTCAGCGGCTCCAGCGACTGAGGAGCTCTCAATTAAGGCTTTCATAGTCTTAATTCTTTGCTGTCAGAGCGACCCGTCTTTGAGCATTCCGAGCTTCGCCTTAGTCTTGTTTAGCTCTCTAGTTACGTTGACATCCTCAGGGTTCAGTGTGTGCAATTCTTCATAGAGTCTCAAGGCATCTGGCAGGAGCCCTGCCTTGCGCATGCAGTAGGCTTGTAGCTGTTTCCATTTTAGTTCTTCCGGTCGAAGCAAAGAAGACAAAGAGAAATAGTCAATCGCTTCAGTGTACGATCCCTCGCGCAGCAAATACACACCTAGCCAGCTGGTAGTCCCAAGGTCCCAAGGACGTAGCCTGACGAAGCCAAATTGTAAAGTCCAAGACGGCAGCCCTCAATTCTAAATTGCAGCTTTTAAATCTCTTTGGCTATGCTCCTTTCTTACGCTAAGGAATTCACAAATTGTACCGGTAGTCACTGCTACTCTCACCTAAGGCCCATCATGTTGAATTCATGACTTTGTGTAAAACTTAGTGTGTTTGACCATTAGTTACATTACATGTCACTACGCCCTTGCGTGTCAACACACTAAATCGAGGCTGCTCAGAGTCCAGCCTTTGCGTGCATACGCCCATTCACGGCAGTTCAGAGCCTGCCATTTTGTATCGCTGAGAGTGCTGTCACTTGACTGGCGATCTGGGCAGGGCCTTTTCGAATGGCTTTTTACCCCTGACAGCCCCTTTATGCCACAGCCATTGTTGTCAAGAGCTTCGTGTTTCATATTAAAGCCTTTTCAAAGGCTATGGCCTTAATTTTTACGGCTTACTTTTTAAACTCTACGCAGCTACTGACGTGGCACAAGGCCTCTTGCTTAATCTCTCTGGGATTTTTGAGGTTCGGGCTAGAGACTAGGGCTAAACGCTTTGTGTTTGCTACAGCAGGACTCTCTATAGGGCGGCCGGGCTTTCGCCTAGTTCTGTGGCCCTCATACAGTGTCCAAAGCCTAGAGCCTAGAGTTTAGGGTTTAGTGTTTAGAGTTTAGGGTTTAAGATGTGGTGCCTGGATAAACGTACCCATAGGCCTCTCTGTAGTGGCCTAGGGCCTCTTGGCGCATGTTCAAGCTCTCGCTGAGCCGCCCCATTTCTCTCCATACTTTTGCGTCTTGGGGTCGCAGAGACGGCGAGGCAAGCAGCGCCAGAGCCTCTAGCGCTGAGTGCAGCTGCCCTTGCTTTGGGCCGCAGAAGCACAGCATGTGGGCAGCAGCCAGTAGATACAGTTTTGGGCACTCTGCGCAGCTAATTGCCTAAATTGGCATTCCTACAGCTCCTGCCAATTCCAGGGAGCTGCGGGCATTATAAGGCCGAGAGAAGAAGACCCAAAGATTCACTTCGAGCTGGTCTGGTTTGCAGGGAGTTAAAAGGGCTTAGGGTTAAGGGTTTAGGGCATAGAATTTGGGTACCTGCTCGTATATTTTGGCGAGGAGGAAAAGAGCCTCAGCGTGGGCAGGAAAGAGCGACCGCAGCCGCAGCAAGGCAGAAACCGCTTCTTCCTTCCTAATCAAATAAGGAAGAATAAACAAATAAAAAGAAAGAAATATATATACATATAAATGCTTATGTGTATGCGTATATATATGTATATTTCTGTACATTATTGCCAATATATATAGTAGTATATGAAGTATATGAGGGCTACATTTGTGCATCTTCATACATTTATGAACCTTTGTCGCTGCCTTTATAGTTCTACTCATGTCTTCTACATCTCTGTTTACAAATATTTGTTGTTTTTGTTAAATAAATCTTAGTACACCTCAGAGTCTAGTGGCCGCAACAAACAAATGAGGCTAAAGCTTCAAGAATGAACTTTAAGCATTGTCGCTGAACAATAGCAGGTCATTAAACCTTAAATCCTATACCTTAAACCCTTAACCCTATGGTGAATCTTTCAAATGGTCAGCAGAAACAGCAGAACAAAAAGCTACGAGTACTGCAACGACGAACTGTCCATACACTGCATTTTGCCCTCCCCGCTTTCTAAAATGTCTCTGCTGCTACTGCTGACGCCGCTGCTGCTGCTGCTACCTGTCCAGTTTATGACAAGCAACAGCAAGATTAAACAAAGCTTCCTGGCATCTGTTGTCTCGCTCAAATGCTTTTTCAAAACTCGCTTTTGCTGCTGCGGCTTCCCCGCGCTGCAACAACACGCAACCTTTGTTCACTAGCGCCTTAGCGCTGCTCCTGCAGCAGCAGCAGCAGCATCACAGAACTCAAGAGCGCAGCAGCAGAATGACCATCAGCAGCAGTAGTGGGAGCATGATCGCCAAAGCAGGAGCAAGAATAGCTGCAGCAACAGCAGCAGCAGCAGCAGCACCAACAATCATGCTTCACGCGAGCACATGGGAAAACAAGGTTGCAAATAGAAATCGCGTTTGTCGCAGCCTAAATTCGGATAAGCAGATAATAAGGCAGCACAAAAACTGATATGACAAAGAAAGCAAATTAAATAGTAAACAAACAAAAGATGTGGATTAAGTAAGGAGAAAAAGTGCAGGCAAATACAACTAAGAAGCGATTCAAAGATGGACACAGCGACATGCGACCTAGACCAGTGGGGAAGACCTAGAATCAGCAGCAGTAGCGGGAACTGCTGCTGATTCTGGGTCTGATTTGCTGATTTGAGTGTAGCTGCTGCTGAAGCTAATGCTAATCTGCTATAGCGGCTGTTACTTTGCTGCTGGTGCCGCGGTGGCAGCAAAAAGCAGCAGCTGCACCTGCTACACTTGCTTTTGCTGCTGCGTGTCCTGCTGCTGCTGTTATTACTGCTGCTGGTGCTGGTGGTGGTGCTGCTTTACCTGTCAGCAGCAAGCGCCATGTCTGCGTAGACGTCCGCTTGCTGCAGGTCCCCCTCGAGTACGAAAATGAAAGACAAATTAATTGCTGCTTTCAGCAGCGAAACTCTGCTGCTGCTGCTGCTGCTGCCTTTACTGTTACATGCTTTGTAGGCAGCAATTGCTGCTTCTTCTCTACCCTCCCGCAGCCATCCCATGGCCCTCTCGAGTTCCACTTCGCCGGCCAAGTTTTCGAGGCCTAGAGAACAAATGGGAAAAAATTATCTACAAAGTGATGATAAGTATAATAATTAACTAATTAATTGATATTTGTTGAATAAATTAGTAAATTAACTGACTAATTCGACACTAAGCTGCTCGTCGAATAAATACGCAAATGGTAAGAAATTAATTATCAGCCATTTGCTTAATAGATTAATTAATTAATCTATTATTCATAATAACAATACATTATATTTTTATTTATTTATTATTGCTGCTGACCGTATTGCCTCAGGGCGTTTATAACCTGCTGGTATATTTCGCCTTTTTGCCTCGGCGAGAAATAAACTAATAAACGCATAGCAGCTAGAATGCACTCGTCTTCATCCAAAAATGAAGTCTCTGCTTTCGTTGCTGCTGCCGCTGCTGCTGCTGTTTCTGCTGCTGTTGTGACGGCAGAGCAGGCAGCACCACCAAAGGAGTCCGCAGCAGCACCTGGAGCTGCAGGAGCATCAGCAGCAGGAGGCGCTGCTGCTGCTGTTAGTACTGGTTCTTCATCTTCTAGAGCAGAGATATCCACACAACCCTTGAGGTCCTCTGACTCTGTAAAACACCTAAACCCTAGACCCTAAACCCTAAATCCTAAGCCCTAAACCCTAAACCCTAAATTCTAAACTATAGAGCTTGCTAAAGGGTTTAGAGACAGCAGGAGCAGCAGCCTTGAGCAAATGCTGCGCAGCAGACGCTACAGGCTGGGTAGCAGCAGCAACAGCAGCACGAACGCTGCAGCAGCAGCCACCTAAAGCAGCAAGCAGCTGAGCTGCTGAATGGATTTAATACCTCTTTTTATTTTCTCCTGCTTCAGCAGTAAAAGAGAAACAAAGAAATGCTGCATCCGTTCCGAGTCGCCCAAAGCCGCCCAGCAAAGAAACAAATTGAAGGACACCAGCAGCGAGGAAGCAGACAGTGGGGCCAGCTGCAGCAGCAGCAGTGGCAGCAGCGGCAGCAGCAGCGGCGGCAGCTGCAGCGGCGAACAACCCTCTACATGATTAGTTGCCTTCAGAATTGTCGAAACAGGCAATAGTTTTTTCTATTTTCCTGTGTGCCACGTTTGATCAGTCTATTTATTAGCCAGTACCCAGTGGTTAGCTACCCAGCTAGCTAAGCGGCTAGCCGGCTAGGTGGCTAGCTCGCGGACTGTGTGTCTACCTCTTTAGCCACCTAACTCCACAACTCGCTAATTTGCTCGCCAGCTAGCTGGCTAGCTAGCTAGCTAGCTAGCTAGCTAGCCCGATAACGAGCCCGACAGGTAGCTGTGGTTAGCTAGCTAGCTAACAAGGTCCCTAACTAGCGAGTTGGCTAGCTAGCTAGATGGCTAGCTAGCCAGCGATTCAGCCAGCTAGCGCATGCTTTCTCTGAACTTCTGCAGCTAGGTGGCCAGCTAGCTGGCCAACTAGCTGGTAAAGTCTTGGAGAAAACATGAGCAAATTGGCAGCAAAGATTTACCTCGAGGGATTTCTCATTTGCCTCTGCTGCTTCTGAAAAACGACCGAGGCAGAAGTAGCAGCTGCCTATACACCCCAGCAACCTCGCGCGCAGGTGTTTGTAGCCCTGCAAGGCGAAGCATACTTAATGAAATTTAACTTATATAATTCTTTTTGCTTTTCTAATCCGGTAGAATTCCTTTTCAGGACTTGTTTGCTGCTGCTGCGTCCAGAGTTCAGTTACAGTTGTGTGCTTGCACGACCAGCAGCAGCGGCAAATGCAGCAGCAGCACCAAACGCGGTAGCAGTAGCAAACGCGGCAGCAGCAGCAACAAACGTGGCAGCCGCAGCAATAGCACTGTCAGAAGCAGCAGCGGCAGTAGCAACAGCAGCAGCAGCAATGGCACCAGTAGAAACAGCAGGAGAAGTTGGAGTTGAAGCCCAAACCCAGTACCGTTATCAGCAGCAGCAGCACCCCCAGAAGTAAGCAGCAGCAGCAGCAACGCCGGTACCAGCACCACAACACTCCCCGGCCTCAGCAGCAGCAGCAAACGCAGCAGCAGCAGCAGCAGCAAACCTGGTTGCTGTTGCTGACTGGAACATTATCAAGAGCAGACTTGAAGGCTTTGAGAGCCTCAGAGGGTTTTTGCTGCTTCAGCAGCAAGGAGCCCACATTTGATCGCAGCCTGAAAGCAGCAGAAAGGACTACAAACAATTAATGAATAGATAAAGATAAATTTAATAATAAAAATAATAAATGGTGATCAAATAATTTCGCCTTTCCGCTTACAAACGAACGAGAAACAACGTACGATAAAATTGGGGACAAGGAACATTTAGAAAACAGCAAAAACAAAAAAATAAAAAGTTAAAAGTAAGTACTTTGTCTCATTCGTAGCAACTTGATTCTCAGTGAAAAAAGGAGAAACAAGTTAGAAATACATCAACTTATTTTAAATAATTAATTACAAATTAAGAATTAAAGTTTAATGGACGAGTTCTTTCAGTGGATAGACAGCAAAAATAGTAAAATTAATCAATACTAAGTTGCAAAGAAGTAAAGACTAGTGCATAATGAATCGAAGAAAAGAAAACAACTCCAAAAGAAATAAAAAAGAAATATTTACAACTTCCGAGTTTCAGGGAGCCTCGAGTCGCTGATGAGTTTACTGTAAAGGTCAATGGCTTCGTTAGTGCGCCCCGCAGCCTGCAGCAGCAGCGGCAGCGGCAAAAGCAGCAGCAGCAGCAGTTGTAGCAATACAACTGGCATGAAGCGGACGCAGCAGCAGCAGCAGAGGCAGAGAGGCTGCAACAACACATTGCAGCAGAAGCAACAGTACCACGAGCAGCAGCAGAAGAAGCAGGATCACGGGCAGCAGCAGAAGCAGCAGAAGCAGCAATAGCCGCAGTACAAACAGCAACAAAGGAGGCAGCAAAAACACCAGAAAAATGAGCAGCAAAAGCAACAGCAAGAACAGAAGCGGCTCAAGCAGGAGACGCAGCAGCAAAAGCAGGAAGCTAAGCAGCACCGGTCACCTCGAGCTGCTGCGCAAGATGAACCGTTGCTGCGAGCTCAAGCGACAGTGCATTCGCTTCGATAACTCCTGCTTCTCCTGCTGCTGCAGCAGCAGCAGCAGCAGACGCTGCTGCCGCAGCACCTGCTGCTGCCGTTGCTGCCTGCACTGCAGCAGCACTGTCTTCGCTCTCGTTCAGTGAAACAGAGCGCAGGAAGCAAGCCCAAGCCTCTCGATATGCAGCAGCTGCAGCTGCAGCAGGAGAAGTAGTGGCAGCAACAGCAGCAGAAACAGCGACAGCAGCAGCAGGATTAGGACGAACGTTGCTGCCTGTCGTTGCACTCATCACCCTGTGTTAGTTTTCCCTGTGCTAGTTGCTCACTAGATATAATATAAGCTCTGCTGCTGCTGCTGCTGCTGTTGCTGCTGCTCCTGTTGCTGCTGCCATTGCTGCTAGTGCTGCCGCTGCCGTTGCTCACCTTCAGCTAGGGCGTCTTCTGCTCTTTGCTCGTCTGCTGCTTGGATTGCCAGAAGGGAGTTGCTGCTGCTTCGGTAGCTGTTTGCTGCGGATTGCAGAAACCCAGGGCCTGCTGCTGCTGCTGCGGCTGCCCTCGAGCCCGCTGCTGCTGGTGTTCCTATTACTGCTGCCGCTGCTCTGTCGCCTAGCCCCGCTGCTGCTGCTGACCTAGAGAAGGCGCTTAAGGGCCTCAAAAGGTCAAATGGCCCTCGGGAGGCAGCAGCAGCTGCTGGAGAAGTAGCAGCAGCAGGTTCTGCTGCGGCAGCAGCAGTGCGAACCGAGTTCAGACGCGGAAGAGACTGCAACTGCACGCTCATCTCAGCAGCAGCAACAGGCTCCAGGCTGCTGCTGCTGCTGTTGCTGCTCCTGCTATCCACGAGTTCAGCGTCAGCAGCAGCAGCAGCAGCAGCAGGGCTGCGCCGCATGGGCGGAGGGGCAGCAAGAAAGGGCAGCACTGAGAAACACCAACAGCGCGAACAAGCGTGAGACCCGCAGCTGCAGCAGCAGCAGCAGCAGTGGCTGCAGCAGCTTCAGCAGCGGCTGAAGCAGCTGCAGTAGCCGCTGCGGCAGCTGCAGCAGCAACCTGAGGACCAGCTTCGCTGCTCAGGGTGTCTGACTGCAGCAGCACGAAGAGCTGCAGAAGCAGCCAGAGCGTCAGAAGGAGCAACAGCAGCAATGGCAGTAACAGCTAATGCAACAGCAACAACAGCAGTCACAGCAGCAATAGCAGCAGCAGCAACAGTGGCCCTGTGTGGGTTATCTTCTTGCCTCTGCTTCTCACCCACTATTTGCCCCGTGACGCTAAACACTAAACCCTAAACCCTAAACGCTGAACCCTGCGTCCTAAATGTGTGTACATTTGTGACAGTAAGAAGCTCTACTATAAGCTGCGTTTCGATTGGAAGTCTTGAGCGCTAGAGGATAGTATTGGTTCTGGAGCTGCAGCAGCAGCAGCAGCAGCAGCAGCAAGCAGGAGCGAACAGCAGCAGCAGCAGCAGCAGCAGCAGCAGCAGCAAGCAGGAGCGAACAGCAACAGCGGCAGCAGCAGCAGCAGCAAGCAGGAGCGAACAGCAGCAGCAGCAGCAGCAGCAAGCAGGAGCGAACAGCAGCACCAGCAGCAACAACAGCAGCAGCAGCAGCAACAGCATCAGCAGCAGCAACACCAGCTGCCCATTAGCAGACGCCCACTTCCATCAATGGCGTCTCTCCTTTCGTCGCTACAGCCCTACAGCAGTGGCAGCTGCAGCTACTGCAGCTGGCGCAGCAGCAGCAGCAGCGGCAGAAGCAGGCCTCAGATAGCTCACTTTGCTGCTGCACTTTATTCTCTCTCTTGACTGCAGCGTCTCTTTATTACTTCTTCTCCTTTGCCTTCATCAGCTGCTGCTGCTGCAGTGCGCAGTGCTGTTGGTGCTGCAGTGCCGTTTGTGCTGCAATGCCGTTGGTGCTGCAGTGCGGTTGGTGTTGCAGTGCTGTTTCTGCTGCAGCGTGGTTGCTGCTCCTGTGCTGCTGCTGCGGCAGCTACTCTCCTTCTTCAGCCTGCAGTTGCAGCTGCAGCGCTGTCGCTCCACGGGATGCTGCTTGTGCTGCTGCAGTGTTGTTAGTGCTGCAGTGGCGTTGCTACTGCAGCATGCAGTCCTGCTGCAGTGCTGCCGCTACTTTTGTTGCTGCTGCAACAGATAACGTGTTGTTTGTCTCCTTGGCCCAGGGAACGCCTCGCAGCAGAGCTGCAGCACCAGCAGCTCGATCGCGAAGGCAGCAGCAGGAGCAACAACAACTGGCGCCGCTAGCAGGAGCGGCACCGCAGGCCCCGGCAGCAGCAGCGTATCCTTAAGCAGCTGCAGACCATCCTGCAGCAGCAGCAGGGTATACATAAGCAGCAGCAACGGCTCCTCTAGCTGCAAACAGGCAGAAGCGGCAGCGGTGAGCGCAGCAGCAGCAGCAACGGCGCTCACCCTAGCAGAGCTAGCAGCAGCAGCAGAAGCAACAGGAGCAAAGTACAGCAGCAGTAAGTAGCATCAGTAGCGCCAGCAGCAACAGCAGTAAGAGACAAGACAGCACCAGCAGCAACAGCAGCAGCAGCAGCAGCAGCAGTAGAAGCAGCTGCTGCAGCAGCAACAGCGGCAACAGGTTGAGCGGCCTACGTTTGTGTGTCTTCGCCTTCGTGCATGTGTATATACACCTAAGTAAAATTATTGCCTTTTAAACACTGAATTATCTGCATGATTAATTAATTTAGTTAATTTTGAATCGAAAACAAAGGGGAACACAAAGGAGCACCAGCCGAAGCTCAGTGGCTGCAGCCAACAGCGGCGGCAGCAGCAACGAACCTTCCATTAGTTGCAGTCTCCATAGACCTCAATAACTAAGGCAAATACCATATATTCGAGCTTGAGGGTTTAGGGTTTAGGGCGTAGGGTTTAGGGTTTAGGGTTGGGGCCAGGGGCCCTCTGCATCTGTTATTTTGGGCACGGCAGCCACACGATCCCGCGGCAGCTTGCTGCAGCAGCTGCAGCAGCAGCAGCAGCGGCTGGCGCGTGGGGCCTGTAGCAGCAGCTTTTGGTGTCGCTACTGCACTGTCGCCGACTGTCTTGCTGCTGCGAGTTCTGTGGCGGCTGCTGCTGCTGCTGCAGCGGCTGCTGCCCCACCAGTCGTTTTGCTGCTGCTGCTGCTGCTGCTGCTGGTGCAGTGGCTGCCGCCTCTCTTGCTGCTGCACCCCTGCTTTTTCTGCTGCCACTGCTGCTGCCAGAGCCCCTCCATTTCTTTCGCTGCCGCTGCTGCTGCTGCCGCTGCTGCTGCTGTCGCTGCTGCTGCTGCTGCTGCTGCTGCAGGGAACTGGATGTCTGAGCTGCGCCGCTTTTGCCCCTCTTTGGGAGCAGTGAAAGTGCTGGGGGAAAAAGAGCAAAGAAAAAAGCTGCTGCAGCACATCTTGGCCGTTTGCAGAAGGACAAAGGACACGCAGCAGCAAAAGAAGAAGCAGCAGCAGCACAAACAGTCCGCAGCTGGCAGCAAGAGGCACAGCCCCGCGTCAGACGGACACAGCAGCAGCAAACAGCAGCAGCAGCAGCAGCAACAGCAGCAGCAACAGGCAGAAGAGCAGGAAACACCCGAAAACGACGAGCAGCAGTCGCAGCCCGACCAGCAGCAGCAGCAGCAGCAAACAGAGGAGGAGGTCATTCCAGAAACAATTCATGTAGTTGTTGCTTCTTATGAAATGCTGATGGCCGAAAGAAACATTTTAGGACAAATCCACTGGGAGTACATCATCATAGACGAGGCCCACAGAATCAAAAACGAAGCAGGTCTGCTGCTGCTGCTGCTGCTGCGGCTCCTGGTGCTGCTGTTGCTGCTGGTGCTGGTGCTGGTGCTGATTCTGGTGGTGCTGGTGGTGCTGGTGGTGCTGCTAGTGCTGGCAATGGTGTTGCTGGTGCTGCTGCTGCGTCTGTTGCTGCTGTTGCTGCTGTTGCTGCTGTTGCTGCTTTTGCTGCTTTTGCTGTTTGCTGCTGTTGCTGCTGCTGATGGTGCTAATATCGGTCTGCTTATACTGCTGCTGGTGGTGCTGTTGCCGGTTGAGGCGCTATTATTTGCTGTTGATGCTGCTGTTGCTGCGGCTACTGTTTCTGCTTCTGGGTACTGTTTCTGTTAGTGCTGCTGCTACTGCTGGTGCTGCTGCTGCTGCTCGCGCTGCTGCTGCTGCTGCTACGGCATTTTGGTGCAGCAAGCTCCTCTCCTCTTTTGCTTGTGCTACGGCTGCTGCTGCTGCTGCTGCCGCTTTCGTTGCTGGCCTCTTGACGGCTGCTGCTGCTGCTGCTGCTGCAGGGAAGCTGGCAACGACTGTGCGGCAGTTTGCTTCCAACTACAGACTGCTGCTGACGGGAACGCCTTTGCAGGTTTGTTGTTTTTACCTTTTGCATTATTTTGTCTAGACTGAATCTGGATATTTGAAATTTCATTTAATGGATTCAATTTAAATTAATTTAAATTAATTGGAAGTAAAAAGCGGCAGTCTCAGAGTTAGCAGCAGCAGCAGCAGCAAGGCAAGGGTGCAGCGAAACTCACTTAAGCTGTCTAGACACCTCAGCTGCGCGATGTTTCGCTGCATGCGTCCTGTTTGCTTCCAGAATAATTTAAAATAATTAGCAATTTAATTATCTTTAATAATGAAATTAATAGTTATTTTAAATTACTTGATAGTTGCCTGGTTTAGAAGCGCAGAAAGAGCAGCACGGCATTCTCCAGCAGCAGCGCAGCGCAACGGTTGCTGCAGCAGCAGCTGCAACAGCGCAGCGCAACAGCTACTGCTGCAGCAGTCCATAATAATACGTGTAACAGCAAACAATGAGTGGGCGGCAGCCACCGAGAGAACTGCTTCTTTGGCTCTGTCCTGCTGCTGCTGCTACTGCTGCTGCTGCTACTGATGCTGCCGCTACTGCTGCTGTTTTTGTACCGTGTTGCTGCTGCTGCTGCTGCGTGTGGGCAGAACAACCTGCGAGAGCTGTGGGCGCTGCTGCACTTCCTGCTGCCGCAGCTGTTTGATGACGGAGATGAGTTTTTATCTCTTTTTGATTTAAGTGCTGCAACAAATGAAGAGGGGGCGCAGCTGACGCAGCAGCAAATAGAAGAAAGAAATTTGCAAATCGTAAAAAGACTCCACAGGATACTCAGGCCCTTCATGCTCAGGCAGGCTCCTGCTGCTGCTGCTGCTGTTTCTGTTGCTGTTGCTGTTACTGCGTGGCCTGCCGTTGCTTCTGTGCGGCCTGTTGCTGCTGCGGCTCCGCGACGTGCTGCTGCTGCTGCTGCTGCTCGATCTGCTGCCGTTACTGCAGCGGCAGCAGCTATTCTATTTCGTACTGCTGCTGTTGCTGCTACACCTGCTGCTGCTGCTACACTTGCTGCTGCAGTTGATGGTACAAATCCTGCTGCTGCTGCTGTTGCTGCTGCTGCTAAGCGCAGCCAAGCGGTTGCATTAAACCCTCAACTTCCTTGGATTCCTATCCGCTACTGCTGCTTCTGCTGCTGCCGCGGTGCTACAACTGCCGCTACTGCGTGCTATGCTGCTGCTGCTGCAGACGGGTGAAGAAGGATGTGCTGCAGGAGATGCCTCCAAAGAAAGAATTAATTTGCTTCGTGCCTTTATCAGGTACTCAAATTATTTATTAATTTAATTCAAAAATTACATTAAAAGGATAAAAGAAATCGAATAAAAGGATCAATAAATGAATAAATGAAGCCATTGGTGAATCAATTAAAATGATGTAAGGCTTGAATAAATACAACGAAAAAAATAAATAAAAAAATAAAATAGTGAAATAAATGAAATAATAGAGTAAACAAAATAATAGAATGGTTATTTATTTGTTTCCCATTATTTATTGCGTTGTGATTATTTATTTTATTGTTATTATTTATCAAATTTGCTCTTTTTTGATAAATTCGTAACATTATTACTTTTCAGGATTCTTGAATTCTTTTATTTTGCTTCTTTTTTAGTGTTTAAACTTCTCCATTTCTTTTTGCATTTCCAAGTTTGTAAATTGCTTTATCTAACTTCTTTTTGTTCTAATTTCTTTTTATTTTAATTTCTTTTTATTTTAATTTCGCGCGCTGCGGAGTTAAATGCTGCGTCTTTTTCTTCGATTTTGTCGGGATATTTTCGTTTTCTTTGATTTTTGACTAAAATAAAAGATTCCGAATTGAAAAAAAAGATATTTTGGAGGTAAAACGCGCGAAAATCGCCGGTTTTTGGACTTTTCAGACATGCAAAGACAACTTTACAAAGACCTCCTGAGCAAAAACGTGACAGCCCTGCAGGGCGAAGGCGGCCGCAGCAAGCTGCGCAATTTGGCCGTGCAGCTCCGGAAGGCCTGCAACCACCCGTACCTGTTCGACGGTGGGTCAAAACTGCGGATTTCGGCCGCCAAAAGCTCCTTTTACCCCCGAAATAACCTTTTATTCTGTTAGAAAAACAAAAATAAGTCCCAAGACTTTTCAAACGGGAAAAATGACCCAAGTTTCCCCAAAGTTCCGCTTTTCACCGGCTCCCGCGCCATCTTCGCCGCATTTCCCCCTTTTCACCAGCCCGCCTGCCCCTCGAACATAAAAACCATTCAGATGCCCCATTTAAATCCATTTAAATCCGTTCAAATAGATTTAAATCCATTTAAATTAATTTAAATCCACTTAAATCCATTTAAATAGATTTAAATACATTTAAATTCATCTAAATCCACTTAAATCCTTTTTTGGTTTTTCTCGTCACATTTTCTGCAAATTCGCCGAAATGTTCGCCGAAAAGATCCTTTTCGCGGCCAACTCGCTGCTGAAAAAAGGGAATACGGAATTCCAAAAAGTGCAGATCTCCTTTAAAAGCCAATAAAGGAAAGTAAAAGGCAATTGTTGAGTTTAAGACCTAACAATTCACAAGTTGTGAACTTTGATTAACTGCCAAATGTGAAAAAAAGAAAGAAGCGAGAGAACAAGAAGAAAAGGTGCTTCTGTGGCGGGCTCGGAAGAGAGGAAAAAAGCGCGGAAAACGCGAGGAAAGAGTGGAAAAAAGCGGAAAAAAGCGGAAATAACGAACTAAAAAGAAAGAAAGGGAAATAAAAAGAAAAAGAAGGAAATAAAAAAAGAAAATAGAGAAAAAGGTGGCGAATTTGGAAAGTTTTGGCGTTTTCAGGATACGAACCGGCGGGAGGAGAGCCGTTTGGGGAGCACCTGGTGGTGAACAGCGGAAAGCTGCGCTTCTGCGACAAACTGCTGCAGCGGCTAATCAAAGGAGGCAGCAGATGTCTTTTGTTTTGCCAAATGACAAGAATGATGGACATTTTGGAGGACTATTGTTGCATGCGGGGCTTCAGTTACTGCCGGCTGGACGGCCAGACCAGCGCGCAGCAGCGAGAGCAGCAGCTGCAGCTCTTCAACAGCAGCAGCAGCAGCAGCAGCAGCTGCAGCAAACCCGTCAGCATCTTCCTCCTCTCCACGAGGGCCGGCGGAGTCGGCACCAACTTAGCAGCAGCAGATACTGTCATTCTTTTCGACTCCGACTGGAACCCCCAGGCAGACCTCCAGGCCATGGACAGGGCCCACCGCATAGGTACAGCAGCAGCAGCAGCTGCAGCAGCAGCAGCAGCAGCGGCAGCTTCTGCTGCTGCAGCGGTAGTGTGGGGGTAGGAGTAGGTGTAGTCGGGGTGGGGGGGGTGGAGGGGAACGGCTCCGGCAGCAGCAGGGTTAGAAGCAGCAGCAGCAGCAGCATTAGAAGCAGCAGCAGCAGCAGCAGGAGTAGTAGTGACAACACAGTAGGCAGCAGAGAAGATTTAGGAGCAGCAGTAGAAGCAGCAGCAGCAGTAGGAGACGGCACAGCAGGCGAATGCGCAGCAGCAGGAGCAGCAGCAAGCCTCGCAGCAGCAGCAGCAGCAGCAGCATTTGTTTCTTTGCTGCCCAGGCCAAACAAAAGCAGTGAATGTTTACCGATTAATTCACGAACATACAATTGAAGAAAAGATTTTGGAAAGAGCCAATCTGAAGCTGCAGCTCGGTGGGTTTTTAATTCTTTTTTTTAATTTCTGTTTTTAGGTTGTTTTCTAAATTCTTTTTTGAATTCTTTTTAAAATCCTTTCTTAAATTTTTCATTAAGTTCTTTGTTAAATTCTTTCTTTTCTGAATTCTCTTTTTTACTTCCTCATATAAACACTCTTTTGAATTCTTCTTCTAATTCTTTTGTGAGTTTTTTATTTCGAATAAATGTTTTGAAGACCCTTTTCTTCTCTTTGAATATCTTCATTTCAAATAAATATTTCGAAACCCTTTTATTCACCAAAACCCTCCTAAAACCCTCAAAACTTCTCTCTTCCCTCCAAACCCTTAAACCCTCTTTAAACCCCCTTTAAATCCCCTTTAAACCGTCTTTAAACCCTCTTTAAACCCTCTTTAAAAACATCCCAAAACCATTTCAAAACCTGCTCTACACCCTCTCCAAACCCTCTCTAAAACCCTTTCAAAACCATTCCTTCCCCCCCTAAACCCCCTCAGAATCCCCTCAAAACCCCTCTCAAAACCCTGCTAAGAACCCTCAAAACGCCCCTCAAAACCTCCCTCAAAACCCCCTCAAAACCTCCCTCAAAACCCCCTTAAAACCTCCCTCGAAACCCCCCCAAGCCCCCCGTCAAACCCCCTTAAAACCCCGTCAACCCCCCATCAAAACCCCTCATAACCCTCTCAAACCCCTCTGAAGCCCCAGCAAAAGCCTCTCAAACTCCGAAAAAGTGTTTGGAAATCGGGGCTTTGGCTGTTTGCTGCTGCAGACACCGCGGTGATTCAGCAGGGGCGGCTGGGGGAGGGACGCGGCGAGGACTTCTCGCAGGGGGCGCTGCTGTCGATGGTGTCTTTTGGGGCGGAGCACATTTTCAAGTCTTCGAAAAACGCGGACTTGACCGAAGAAGAACTCGACGCCATCCTCGCCAGGTCCGCCTTCCAACGGCCTCCAACTTCCCCTTTTCGCGGCTCAAAAAGACTCAAAAAGTTAAAATAAATTCAAAAAAACCAAAACAATTAAAAAAATTAAAGACAAAAGTTGAAAAAAATTAAAAAAATTCGAAAGAATGCAAAAAATACATTCCTTGCACTTTCCCCACCACCCCTGGTGCTTCAAGGAGTGCCGTGCGCTGCTGCTGGAGCTGCTTTTGCTGCTGTTGCTCACTGCCGCTGCTGCTGCTGCTGCTGCTGCTGCTGGTGTTGTGCTTGCAGGGGCCAGGAGCGGACGGAGCAGATGGAGGCGATGCTGCAGCAGCAGGTGCGGCGGTCGCTGCTGGACTTCAGCAGCAGCAGCAGCAGCAGCAACTTGTACGACGTGGACTTGTGCTATCCTGAAGAAAGAAAAGCAGCAGATAGAGACGCCTGGCTGCAGCTGGCGAAGGAGCAAATGTCCACAGAAAGGGAGACTCGCAGGCGCCACAGAAGCAGCTACAGAGAGGGCCCCGAGCAGCAGCAGCAGCAGCAGCAGCAGCAGCAAACCGCCAAGGACGCCCGAAAGCCCCCACACATCCCCCGAGTCCCCAAACTCCCAGTCATGCAGGTCCGCTAAGCTCGCTAGGGTTTAGTAGGGTTTACGAGGGTTTCCTAGGGTTTACGTGGGCTTATTAGGGTTTACGAGGGTTTATTAGGGTTTATTTATAGGGTTTATTAGGGTTCGTTAGGATTTATTAGGGTCCTTTGGGGTTTAATAGGGCTTCCTACAATTTCGTTAGCGTTTATTGGGGCTTATTAGAATTTATTAGGGTTAATTCGGGTTTACTAGGGTTTGCTAGGGTTTAGCGTTTAGCGTTTAGGGTTTAGGGTTTAGGGTTTGGCAGTGAGGAGCGTGGGGAGGCACAAGGCAGCGGATTTTTTGCAACCCCCCAAGCAAACGCGCAGGAGTCGGGAGGTTGGCAAACCCAAAAAAAGGGTTTGCGAGGGTTTGGAGGGGCGAGGGTTTGGTTTGAAACGCCTTCAGGAGTGGCAGTTTTACAACAGAGAAAGAATCCTGGAGCTGCATGCGCTGGACTTGGCCTGGCGGCGCTCGCTGGGCCAGGCCAGGGCCCCCACTGCAGCAGAAAGGCAGGAGAAGCAGCAGCTAATTGAACAGGGCTTCAAGGACTGGTCCAAGAAGGACTTGATGGCCTTCGTCAGGCGAGCCGCTGCTGCTGCTGCTGCTGCTGCTGCTGCGGATGCGGGTGCGGGTGCGGGTGCGGGTGCGGGTGCGGGTGTGAATGCTGCTGCTGCGGCGCGGGGGCTGCGGGGGTGCTGCTGCGGCGCTGCGGGAGATGCTGCGCGGGGTACTGCTGCTGCTGCTGCTGTTGCTGCTGGGGATGCTGCTGCTGCTGATGCTGTTGTTCCTGGGGATGCTGGATATGCTGCTGGGGATGACCAGCACTTTGCTGCTGCAGCGAGCTTTTATTTGCTGCTGGTGCTGCCGCGCCCTAGCGACTTGCTGCTGCCCCAGTTGCTGCTGACTTATTTGCTGCTGCTGCTGTGGCTGCAGATGAGCTTGCTGATTGATTTGCTGCTGTCTTCGGTGCTGATTAGTTTGCTGCTGCAGTTGCTGCTGACTAGGCTTGATCATTAGAGGGAAAAGCAGAGCATAAGTGAAACCTGTTGCTGCAGCTGTTTTTGCTGCTGTTGCTGCTGCTGTATCTGGTGCTGCTGCTCTCGCTGGTGCTGCTGTATCTGCTGCTGCTGCTCTCGCTGCTGCTGCTGCCCAACCTTCCGCTCTTTCTGCTGCTGCTCCTCTCTCTGATGCTGCCGCTTCTCCCCCCCTCCTCACCCCCCTCCTCCCCCTCCCCCTCCTCCTCCCCCTCCACCGTCGCCGCCGCTGCTGCTGCTGCTGCTGCTGCTGCTGCTGCAGAGGGAGCGAGATGTACGGGCGCGAGGACCTGAGTCGCATAGCGACGGAGGTGGAGGGCAAGAGCGAAGCTGCTGTGCGGCTTTATGCTGCTGCCTTTTGGAGCCGCCTGGGGGAGATCAGCGACAGCAGCAAACTGCTGAAGCGCATTCAGGACGGCGAGGCGGTGCTGCAGCGCCGCAGGGAGCTCGAGCAGGTGCCACTTAGTCGATTAATTGATTCATTACAATTAATTAATTAATTAATTATAATTAATTAATTAACTGAAATTAATTCATTCATTAGCTCGTTTATTTGCTGTTTTGCCGGGGTTTCGGGTTGCGGGGTGCGCGCTTCGCCTGGGGTGCTGCTGCAGTTGGAGGGCTGCGGTTGCGGTTCTTGACCTGCTGCTGCTGCTACTGTCATGCTGCTGCTGCTGCTGCTGCTGCAGGTGATCGTGCGGCGGCAGCAGCAAAGCGACTTCCCTTGGCGGCGTCTGCCGATCAATTTTGCTGCTGCAACAAAAGCTAAATCCTTCTTTACAGAAGAAGAGGATGTCTTTGTTCTTAACCTCACTACGCTGCTAGGTACAACCTCTGCTGCTGCTGCTGCTGCAATTGCTATTGGTGCTGCTGCTGCTGCTGTTGCTGAAAATTTATAGAACGAAAGAACAATTAAGTAAATCAAGTAATATTTATTATCCAAGCTTCCATTAATTAATTAACTTATTGATTAATTAATTAAACAATTAAACAATTAAATAATTAATTCATTAATTAATTAATAAGTTTGTTTCACTGCGTCCCAGGATATGGCAATTGGGAGAAGCTTCGAAGCCAAGTGGGCGGGAAACTGCTGCTGCTGCTGCTGCTGCTGCTGCTTCTGCTGCTGCTCCTGCTCCTACCGCTGCTGCTGACGCCCATAGCGATGCTGCTGCCGCACCTGCTGCTGCTGCTGCTGTCGCATCTGCTGCTGCTGCCGCTGCTGCTGTCACATCTGCTGCTGCTGCTGTTATCTCAGCCTACAGAAGGAGCATGAGAGCAAACGCAGTTTTCTCGCTGCTCTCCAAAGTAGCTAACTAATTATTTCATTAATTAATTAATTATTTGTTATTTTAATTATTTAATGGTTTAAATTGATTTAATTAATCAAATTCCGTTTTCAATTGTTCAGGTTCTGAGAGACACGACCTGGAGACGGGACTGGTTCTTCAGGTCGAGAGCAGCAGCAGACTTGGGCAGGAGAGCCGAGGCCATCATCCGCCAGCTCAAAAAAGAAGAAGTGCTGCTGCTGCTGCTGTTGTTGCTGCTGCTGTTGCTGCTGTTGCTGCTGCTGCTGTTGCTGGTGCTGCTGCTGTTGCTGCTGCTGCTGTTGCTGTTGCTGCTGTTGCTGCTGCTGCTGTTGCTGCTGTTGCTGCTGCTGCTGTTGCTGTTGCTGCTGTTGGTGCTCCTGCTGTTGCTGCCGCTGCTATTGCTGCTATTGCTGCTGCTGCTATTGCTGTTGCTGCCGCTGCTATTGCTGCTATTGCTGCTGCTGCTATTGCTGCTGCTACTGCTGCTGCTGTTGCTGCTGCTGTGGCTCCTGCCGTGACTGGTGGGCCTGCTGCTGCTGCTGCTGTCACTCTTCGGGCTGCTGCTGCTATTGCTGCTCTTACTGTCTGATGCAGCTGCTGCCGCGGCTGCTGCTGCCGCTGTTTGTGGCAGTGCTGCTGCTGCTGCTAGCCCTGCTGCTGCTGCTTTTTTCCTTCATGCGGCTCTGTGCTGCTGCTGCTGCTGCTGCAGGGGGAGCGGTTTTCTCGTGGGCGCCGCCGCCTGGATATGCCAGCAGCAAAGCAGCCGTCCCCTGGAGCTGCAGCAGCAACACCAGCAGCAACAGCAACTACACCAGCAGCAACAACGCCGGCAACGACGCCGGCTTCAACGCCAGCAGCAGCGGCTGCTGCTGCTTCTCCTGCTGCAGCAGAAGAGTTCAACAGCAGCAGCGCCGCCGATGGGGCGGCCACGCCTGTGGGGTTGCAGCCAACTCCAGCAGCAGCAGCAGCAGCAGCAGCAGACACAGCTGCCGCCGAGTCTCCGCTTTCCGCTGAAACAACAGACGCGAAGCGGAGGCGATTGATGCCCAATGCAGGCTAGCAGCAGCAGCAGCAGCAGCAGCAGCAGCAGTAGCAGCACCGATGACAGCAGCCGTAGAAGCAACCACTGCAGCAACAGCGCAGTTGCGGCAGGTGATGCAGCAAACGCTGCACTAGCAGTAGCAGCAGCAGCAAGTGCAGCGCACTGAAGCAGCAGCTGCATCACCTGCCTCACCTGCAGGAGCAGCTGCTGCAGTTGTTGCTGCTGCAGCTGTTACGGCATAGGCCTCAGCAGCCGAAGTCTATGCACAGCCAAAGGTGACCAGCATTTGCATTTATTTGTTTTGTTGGATCTTCCTGTTCAATAGTATTAGCTGCAATGAGGGAGGCAGCACTGCTGCAGCAACTGCAGCAGCTGCAGCAGCTGCAGCAACAGCAGCAGCAGCTGCAGCAGTTGCAGCAACAGCAGCAGCAGCTGCAGCAGCTGCAGCAACAGCAGCAGCAGCTGCAGCAGCTGCAGCAACAGCATCAGCAGCCGCAGCAGCTGCAGCAGCAGCAGCAGCAGCAGCAGCAGCTGCAGCAGCAGCAGCGGCTGCAGCAG
>NW_013541474.1:243691-259450 GCF_000499545.2 Eimeria tenella
GCAGCAGCTGCAGTAGCAGCCCCAACAGCAGCAGCAGCAGCAACAGGTGCAGCAGCAGAAGCAGCAGCAGCTGCAGCAGCAGAAGCAGCAGCAGCTGCAGCAGCAGCTGCTGCTGCTGCCGCTGCTGCAGCTCTTGCAGCAGTTGCTGCTGTTGCGCTGCAGGCGGCTCCATCTTGCTCCAGCCGTGAGGAAAAGCAGCAGGCACTCACGCAGCATAAACTACAGCATTTGCTGCAGCAGCAGCAGCAGCAGCAGTGCTGCTGCTGTATGCAGCCAAAGTGGCCGAGTATAAATATTTAGAGTTTCGAAAATAAATAAATGAATTCATTTTCTCGGAGAAGCAAATTTAGAACGACCAATTCGTGCAAATAATCCAAACATATATCTATAAATACCTCCAGAGACAATTAGTTATCTAGGTAATTAATTAATTGATTAATTAATTAATTAGTTGATTAATTAATTAATTAGTTGATTAATTAGTTAAATAACTAATCAATTAGTTAATTAGTAGTTTGTGCTTCATTTTCTATTTGCTTCCCCTTCTCTTTCCTTCCGATTCAGATTCTCGCATGCATGCAAGTGCCTCAAACTTCCAAAGACGCAGATATATATATCTGCTGCAGAGCCCCAGCAAATTTGCTGCTGCTGCTGCTGCAGTTGCTGCTGCTGGTGCTGCTGCTGGTTGTGCAGGCTCTGGCCGCGGGGTGTACGTACACCTCAAGCGACTCGTCTGCATGCGTTTAGACGGAAAAGATTGAGCGAGCAGCAGCAAAAAGCGCCCTAAAACTCCAAAATATTTTAAAAATATTCCAAAAATATTCTAAATATTCTTAAAATATTATCAAATGTTCCGAACGTTCTTTTAATTGCATTTATTTCTTCTTTCGGCTGACGCTCCCCGCCGGCACGAGCTGTCTGTACACCTCAGCAAGTTGCTGCAGCCCATATGCCGAGAATTTATTTGCCAAACAAATTTGCATTTTTAATAATAAGGGCATCAAATCTTTGTTTTATAAATACCGTATATGTATGCATGTGTATATATATGATATATATTTATATATATATGCATTCATATATATATATATATATACATGTATGTTCATACATATATATATTACATATGCATTTATATGTATGTATATGTGTATATATATATACATATGTACATATATATACGTATATATATATACATATGCATATATATGTATATATATACGTATATATATTTATATGTACATATATATGTCTATATATATATGCATAATGGCGATACGCTGAAGCAGAAGAGATGCTGCTGCTGGAGCAACTGAGGAAGCCAAAGAGCAGCCAGCAGCAAGAAGCAAATAAAGATCTGAATACTTCAAATAGGAGAAAGAAAGTAAGGAAGAATTAAAAGATTTAAAACAAGGACAGAAATAGGTTAGAAATGAAATTAATTAGGGAGGAACATGAGAGAAGTTTGAGAACTAAAACAGTTAAGAACAAAACGAAGAAAAAATAAATAAATAACTTTAAGCCTTCAAGGAGGCACTCAAGTGGCGCTGAGTTAGTTTTTTCGGGGTGAAATAAACAAAACCAAAATTAAAAAGAAATAAACAAGAAACAAACAAAGAATAAAATAAAATAGAAAATGAAAGAAAAGAATACGGCAAAAAATAGAAAAATTCGAGATTGGCCAGGGCACACTTGCCCTAATCATTCAAGATCTTCCATGAAGCCAAAGAGAGAAAAAGGCGGCGAATTGGAGAAATTGTGGAATTAAATTTGAATTAAAATGAAGTTAAATATAAAAATGAGAATTAAAAAGCGAACAAAGAAGGAAAACGAAAGAAAAAGGACGAAAAATGGAAAAATTTCGAAAGACGCGCAACAGCAGCAGCTGCTGCCGGCGCCATCATAGCTTAGTGGTAGAGCATCGGTCTTGTAAACCGAAGGTCGTGGGTTCGATTCCCATTGGTGGCTGTTCTTCCAGTAAAAATCGAACTTAAATGTTTATTTTGTTTACATTTTCTTCTTTTTTTTTAATTTTATTTAGTTACACTGAATTTGGTGGCGGTTGGCCCCAAGTTCACTATTTTTGCTGCTGTCTTCCTGCTGCTGCTGCCTGCTGCGCTGCGAAACATTCAAAAACCCTAAACCCTGAACCCTAATCCCCCAAATCTCAGATGACTCTGCCCCTCCAAACCCTAAACCCTAAACACTAAACCCTAAACCCTGGATTCCAGGCCCTTTCTGGAGAGTTGGGCGCTGCTGCTGCTGGCAGCAATGAACTGCAGTCGCCTTTTAATGCAGCACCGACAAACAGCTGGCAGCAGCCGCAACAGCGCCAGCGAGCAGCAGCAGCCGCAGCAGCAGCGAGCCGCAGCAGCGGCGAAATACAGCAGCAAAGGCAGCTAAAGCGGCAGCAAGCAGCAGCAACAAACCACGCAGTGGCCCCTCGTAGGGTTTCCAAGAGCTGTTTCAGAAACTAATTCATCTCTGAAAAAGTTTAAGCTCTAGCTAGGGTCTAGGGTTTAGCTAGGGTCTAGGGCTTACTGACAGAATAGGGTTTTGCGAGGGTTTGGGGTCTAGCCAGTGTGAAAAAGGGTTTAGCGTCAAAGGTTTAGGGTTTGACTACCAGTCAGCCAGCTCAGATCTCATAAAGCAGCTTCTAAACACTAAACCCTAAACCTTAAACCCTCATCTGAGAAGTCAAGAAATTCATAGGGGAAGTCAAAGAATATGCTTTCAAAAAGCAGCAAACAAATTGCTGCTGCAGCAGCAGCACCAGCAGCCAGTACTAAAGTCAAACTGTATAAGTGCTGCAGGAGCTGCTGCTCAAAGTCAAACTGTATAAGTGCAGCAGCAGCAGCTGCTGCTGCTGCAGCCACCAGCACATGAAGCCGAACTGTATATAGCGGCTGCTGCAGCAGAACTGCACCTTCAGCTGCTGCTGCAGCTCAACAGACTAACGCCCCTCTTCTTTATTAGCTTCTGTCCCTGCTACTGCTGCTGCTGCTGCTGCTGCTGCTGTTGCTGCTGCCGGACCTCAGCAGGCGGCCCTCCGGAGCAGCAGCAACACAAGAACATTCAGCAGCAAAAGGTAAGCAGCAGCAGCCACGCGGGCCACGCCATTGTCTAGCAGCAGATGTAGCGCAGATCTGCAGCAGCAGAAGCAGCAGCAGCAGCAGCAACAGCAACACGATTACATGTAGCAGACCGCCCGGAGAAGAAGCCCGCATGCAACTTTTGCAGGAAGTACGCAGTTTGCAGCAGCAGCAGCAGTAGCAGCAAGAGCAGCAGTAGCAGCAAAAGAAGGGGAAGCAGCAGCAGCAACACCGAAAGCAGGGGGAGCAGCAGCAGCAGAAAGAGCAGCTAGGGGTTACCTAATGGGATTATCAACACGGCTGACGAGCCTGCTGCTGCTGGGTGCTGCTTCAGCTGCTGCTGCTGCTGCTGGTCTTGTGGCCTTCCTACTGCGAACGCCATCTCCTGCAGCAGCAACAGCAGCAGCAACAGCGCAATAAATGGGACTTTTCCTCTGTTGTAGCTGCTGCTGCTGCTACCAGCTCAGCAAGAGACTCACTCTCTGGTGTAGCCTGCTTTTGCTGCTCTTGCTGCTGCTGCTGCTTCTGCTGCTCCTGCTGCTGCTTCTGCTGCTCCTGCTGTTTCAGTTGCTGCTGCAGCAGATGCAGCTCCCGCGTGACAGCATCAACTTGCTGCTCATATGCTGCTGCCTGCGAGCGCCAAGAGGCCTCTGCACGCCAGGCTTCCTCCAGTGCAGTTTGCTGCTGCTGCAGCTGCTGCTGCTGCTCTTGCTGCTGCTCGTATTTCTGCTGTAGCTGCAGCATCTCTTGCTCCTAAACACAGGAAATGGAGACGCGCAGAGCTAAGTGCTGTTCGTGCTGCTGCTGTTGCTGCTGCAGCCGCTTCTGCAGGTGCTGCTGCTCCTGTCGCTGCAACATTACGTACCAGCTCCTTGTGGGACTGCTTCTGCTGCTGCTGCTCCTTCAGTGCCTCTTCGAGCTGCTGCGCCTTCTCCTGGTGCTGTTGCTGCAGCTGCTCCAGCGATTCGTTTGCAGCAGCAGCAGCAGCACGGGCCTCCCTGCAAACAAACAGACGGAGCAGCAGAGCATGCCATGTTTTACCTGCTGCTGCTGCTGTTCGCGTACCAGCTGCAGCAAAGGCAGCTGCAGTGCTGCAGTAGCTGCTGCAGCAGTAGCGGCGAGAGCAGCAGCTCACCTCAGTTCGCCCTCAAGAGCTGCAACTTGCTGCTGCGATGCTGCTGCTGCTGCTGCCTGTGCTGCAAACTCGCTGCTGCTCCTTTTTAGCTCCTCCTTCTGCAGCACGAGCTCCCGCGACCGCTGCAGGCAGCCGCAAAGAATGCAACGGCAGCAGCAAAAAATGCAACAGCAGCAGCAAAGAAAGCAACAGCAGCAGCAAAGAATGCAACAGCAGCAGCAAATAATGCAAGACCAACATCGAAGAATGCAACAGCAGCAGCGGCAAGTCGAAGGGAGCAGCAACAGCGATGCTGCAGCAGCAGCAGTACTGCAGCAACATACCTCGTCCAGCTGCAGCTTGAGAGCGTCTGCATTTTCTTGCTGCTGCTGTTGCAGCTGCAGCTGCTGCTCTTTCTGTTGGAGCTGCAGCTGTTGCTCCTCTAGTTGTTGCTGCTGCTGCTCCAGCTGCTGTTGCTCCTGTTGTACCTGCTGCTGTTGCTGTTGCAGCAGCTGCTGCTGCTGTTGCAACTGCTGCTCTTGCTGCTGCAGTTGCTCCCGTTCCCCCTGCAGCTGCTGTTGCTGCTGCTCCAGCTGCTGCTCCTTCTGCTGCAGCTGCTGCTGTTCTTGCTTCAGCTGCTGCTGAAGGCCATTTACTTCGTCCTGCCGCTGCTGCTGTTGCAGCAGCTGCTCCTGTTGGTGCTGCAGCTGCTGCTGTTGCTGCTGCACCTGTTCCTCCTTCTGCTGCAGCTCCTGTTGCTGCTCCTGTAGCTGCTTCTGAAGGTCACTGAGCTCGCCTTGCTGCTGCTGTTGCTCCTGTTGTTGTTGCTGCAGCTTCTGCTTTAGGCAACACATTTCATTGTCCTGGTGCTGCTGCTGTTCCTGTTGCTGCTGCTGTTGCTGCTGCAGCTGCTGCTTTAAGTCACTTAATTCGTCTTGCTGTTGGCGTTTTAGCTCCTCTTGCTGCTGCAGCTCATCTTCCCTCTGCACCAGCAGCTGCTGCTGTTGCTGCAGCTGCTCCTTCAGATCAATTATTTCGTCCTGCTGCAGCTCTTGCTGCTGCTGCTGCTCCTCTAGCTGCTGTTCCTTTACCAGCAGCTGCTGCTGTTCCCGCAGCAGCAGCTGCTGCTGCTGCTGCAGCTGCTGCTTCAGATCGGCTATTTCGCCTTGCTGCAGCTCTTGCTGCAGCTGCAGCTGCTCTACCCGCTGCTCCTTTTCCAGAAGCTGCTGCTGCTCCCGCAGCAGCTGCTGCTGCTGTTGCTCCAGCTGCTTCTTCAGGTCATCCATCTCATCTTGCTGTTGTTGTTTCTGCTGCAGCTCTTGCTGCAGCTGTTGCTCCTTCTGCAGCTGCTGCTGCTGCAGGTACTGCAGGTGCTGCTGCTGTTGCTCCAGCTGCTGCTTCAGGTCATCTAGTTCGACCTGTTGCTGCTGCTGCTGCTGCTGCTCTTGCTGCAGCTGCTGCTCTTTCTGCAGTATCTGCTGCTGTTGCTGCAGCAGCTTCTGCTTCAGGTCATCAATCTCATCTTGCTGCTGCTCTCGATATTGTTGCCGTTGCTGAAGCTGCTGCTCTTGTTGTTGCAACCGCTGCTGTTGCTGCTCCAGTAGCTGCCCCTTCTGCTGCAGTTGCTGTTGCTGCTGCTCCAGTAGCTGCTCCTTCTGCTGCAGTTGCTGTTGCTGCTGCCCCAGGAGCTGCTCCTTCTGCTGCAGCTGTTGCTGCTGCTGCTCCAGTAATTGCTCTTTCTGTTGCAGTTGCTGCTGCTGCTGTTGCATTTGCTCTTTGAGGCCAGACAGCTCCTCCTTCTGCTGCTGCAGCTGCTGCTTCAGATTGTTCACTTCAGCCTGCTGTTTCTGCTGCTGCTCCTGGCTCTGCTGCCTCTCGTCCACCTGCTGCTGCTGCTGCTGCTGCAGCTGCCGCTTGAGGTCGCTCATCTCATCTTGCTCCTTTTCATACTGCTGCAGCTGCATCTGCAGCTGCTGCTTCTGCTTTTCAAACTGCTGCAGCTGCTGCTGTTGGTGCTCCAGCTCCTGCTGTCGCTGCTGCAGTTGCTGCTGTTGCTCTTCCAGCTGCTGCTGAAGCACAAGACGCTCTTCTTGTGAAGCAGCTGCAGCAGCAGCAGCAGATGCCTCGCGCTGCTCCATCTCCTGCGCAGCGAAGCAGCAAAGGCAGCAGATCGGAGCAATGCACATTAGCTAAGCAGCAGCAGCAGCAGCAAGAGCTGCACCCGCAGCAAGAGCTGCACCCGCAGCAAGAGCTGGAGCAGCAGCAAGAGCTGCAGCAGCATTGGCCAGTTACTCTACAGGCACAGCACCAATAAGAAAGACCCACATGGCGAAGCTTCTCCTGTGCTGTCCGCAGCAGGTGCTGCTGCTGCTGCTGCTCATTCTGCTGCTGCTGCTGCTCCTCCTTCAAACTCTTGTACTTGCCAATGGCTGCCTGCAGCGCACCGCTGCAGCAGCAGCAGCAGCAGCGGCAACAACACTTGTGAACAGCTAAGCCAGTGTGGCGGGGATCGAAGAATCGCAGCCAGAAGCAGCAGCAACTAGGAAAGTAGCTCACGCCATTGCTGAATGCTGCTGCTGCAGCTGCTGGTGCTGCTGCAGCAGCTCCTCGTGCTGCTGCTGCAGCTGCGGCAGCCGCGGCGCCTCCTTCTGCGAACCCAAAGAGCTCTGCAGCCGCAGCAGCAAAGCAGCAGCAACAGACAAGTGCAATCACATAAGCGCAGCAAGCTTCTGCAGCAGCAGCAGCAGGAGCAGCACATGCAGCAGCTACGCTTGGTGGCAACTGGTGCTGAGTCTTACCTCTTCCTGCTGCATCTGACCCTGCTTAGCGCGTTGCTGCTGCTGCAGTTGCTGCTGCAGGTCCCTGACTTGCTGCAGCGTCACCCACACATTATAGAGGTACACAACTTCTGCAGCAGCAGCAGCAACAGCAGACGCAGCGAAAGCAGCAGTAGCCACAGCAGCAACAGCAACATGCTGCGCAGCAACAAAAGGAAGCAGCTGCAGCAGCAATGAACAACTCGTGTACTGGAGCAGCACCTGAATAGCAGCAATGGCTGCTGCAGCAGCAGCAAAGGAAGTCCACCGTAGCAGCAGTAGAAGCAGCAGCGCCTTACCTGCTGCAGCCTCAGGACAACTTGTGCCTGCTGCTGCTGCTGCTCCTGCTGTTGCTGCAACAGCTGCTGCCGCTGCAGCAGCTGTTGCTGTTCTGTCTGCTGCACCTTCCCTGCTGCTGCTGCTGCTGTGGGGGCCGCCGGCGCCACTGCTGCTGCTGCTGCGCTGCGGCGAGATGCCATAGTTTCATCCAGGCGGGAGAGAGCAGCAGCATGTTTTCCTCTTTGCTGCTGCTGCTGCTGCTGGTGCTGCTGCTGCAGACGATCTGCTGCGGCTTCAAAAATATGCGCAGCAGAAGCTGAGTCCTGCAGCGGACTGCTGCTGCTGCTGCTGCTCTTCTTTTGCACCTTCCCCATTGCCGCTGCGGCTGGTGCTGGTGCTGGTGCTGCTGCTGCTGCTGCTGCTGCTGCTGCTGCTGCTGCTGTTGGGTTTGTTGCTGCACCTGGAGCGACAAACCTCACGGGGCTGTTCTTAAGAGGGGAAATTGGGCTCTCCATTGTTGCTGCTGCTGTTGCTGCTGCTGCCGCAGGTGCTGGCTGCTGCTGCTGCTGCTGCTGTCGGTCTAGTTGCGCCCTGTAAGGACCTGCTGTTGCTGCTGCTGTTACTGCTGCTGCTGCTGCAGTCACTGCTGCTGAGGTGTGTGCAAGTTGCTAGGGAGTGCCCGTAGCTGCTGCCTCCAGAAACTGCCGCCGCTGCCGCTTCTGGTGCTGCTGCTGCTGCTCGGGCTGCTGCTGCTGCTGCTGCTGCTGCTTGAGCTGCTGTTGCTTCAGTTGCTATTGTTGCTGCTGCTTGCGCTGCTGACGCTCCTGTTCTGGCTGCTGCTGCTGCTGCTGTGTTCGCAGCGGCCTCGATAAGGTCACTCGCCCTCCGCACACTGTCAAAACCTTCGAACCCTAAACCCTAAACCCTACGCGCTAAACCCTAAACCCTAGACCCTAAACTCTAAATCGCAAAAGCAAACAGAGAAATAGAAAGCGGTGTCCGTCCCAAACTTTCTGCGTTGTTGCTGTTGCTCCTGCAGCCGCAGCACCTGGCCTCAAGGCCTGACGAGCTTGGCTGCTGCTGCTGCTGCTGACGCTGCTGCTGCTGCTGCTGCTGCGACTGCTGCACTCCGGCTATTTGTGTTGCTGCAGCAAACCGAGGGATGCAAATTCGTTTAAAAATTAACGAGCAGCAGCAGCATCTTGAGGAATGGGCGCACCTCAAGTTGCTGCTCCCGTTCCTGCTGATGCTGCTGCATGCAGCCAACACTGCCAGCCGGTAAAGCCTGCGCAGCAGCAGCAGCAGCAGCTTCAATTTTGTTGCTGCAGAACAGCAACGCCACAGCCCTGCTGAAGCTCTTCCGTGTCTTTGCGAATTCAGCGTTGTCTTTACTTCAGGAGCAGCAGCAGGGCCAAGGACTGCAGCAGCAGCAGCAGCAGCAGCTGCGCCAGCAACATTTGCAGTCAGAAAGGCAGCACCAGCAGCAGGAACAGTGGAATCTGGGGCTCCAGTGACAGCAGCAGCTGCTGCTGCGGCAACGACACCGGCAGCTGCAGCAACTGCAGCGGGAAACCAGCGCAGCAGCCGCAGCAGGAGCTAGGAAGCAGCAGCAGCCCCAGCTGCAAACTCTCACAGCAGGAGGACAGTGGTGGGCAAGTTCAGCATGGGCCGCAGCAGCAACAACATCAACTAGTCCAGCAGCAAATACTGGAGAAGCAGCAGCAGCAGCAGCAGCAGCAGGAGCGCAGACAGCACGGACATCAGCAGCAGCCGCAGCAGCAGCAATCCAGCTCAACACCCGCAGGCGCTTCATCGCCAGATATAAAAGGGTCCTGAGCAGCAAGTACTGCAGCAGCTGCAGCAGCAGCACAAGTAGCCGCAGCCGCAGTAGCAGCAGCATCGGCAGCAGCAGCAGCAGCAGCCGCAGCAGCAGCAGCAGCAGCAGGCACTGTAGCAGCAACAACGGCCGCCGCCGTAGCAGCAGCAACAGGGGGATCGGAAAGCTGCTCTATACGGTGAGTTGGCGTTTCTGCTGCATGAAGAGCAGCATCAACAGCAGCAGCAGCTGCGGTGGGGAGCGCAGCAGCAGCAGGAACAGTAACAGCAGCAGTAGCAAGTGCGGCAGCAGCAGCAGCAGCGACGGCAGCAGCAGCGAAAATGAGGCGAAGAGATAAAAACAGCACCGTCAGCTGCCCCTACTGCACGGTAGGTCTTGATAGCAGCAGCAACGACTGCAGCAGCAGATGCAGCTGCAGTAGCAGCAGCAGCAGCAGAATCACGGCAGAGAGGTACTATGTGGCGACAGCAGCAGCACGACCTCTGCAGTTCGAGCACGCAGCAGCAGCAGCACAGGAGCAACAGCAGCACAGCGAACGCAGCACAACAGCAGCACCAGAGCAGCAGCAGCGCAGCAGCAGCGCAGCAGCAGCAGCAACCAGCAGCAGCAGGGGCGTGCGTTTGGGTGTATGTACAGCTGAAGATGTACTGCAAGGCCCACAACGACATCCACAAAATAAGGGCCATGGAGATCCAGCAGCAAATTCAGCAGCAGCAAGGAGAGGGGGCCACTTTGGCGAAGATTTATGACTCCTTCATAGGTCTGCTGCTGCTGCTGGTGCTGTGTTGCTGCTGCTGCGGCGCTGCCGGTGCTGCTGCTGGGGTTTCTGCTGCTGGCGACGCAGCTGCTGCGGCTGTTGCTGCCGCTCCTCCCGCCGTCGCTGCTGCTGGAGCTTCCCCCATTTCCCTCCTCCTGCTGCTGCTGCGCTGCTGCTGCTGCTGCTGCTGCAGGGGAGCGGCTGAACCGCATGCGACACAAGCTGGAGGAAAGCCCACCCTCGAGAGGCCTGTGGGGTGATGACCCAGTTGCTGCTGCTGCTGCTGCTGCTGACCACACACCCCCAGCAGGAGACCTTGCTGCTGCTGCGCAGTCGCCGCCGCGACAAAGCAAAAAGAAGCAAAAGTCCGTGGGGTTTAGGGTTTAGGGTTTAGGGTTTGGGGGTTAGGGTCTGCGGTTTAGGGTTTAGGGTTTAGACGGCGTTGAGAGTAGGGGCTTTGGCATTTCCGCTGCTGCTGGGTTACTGCAGCAGCAAGTGCAGCAGCCAGTGCAGTAGCAGCAAGTGCAGCAGCGGCAAGTGCAGCAGCAGCTGCTGCAGCAAGTGTGGGGTTTGGGCGTTTCAGGAGCAGCAAAAAATCGAAAGACAAGAAAAAAAGAAAACATAAAAAAGACAAAAAGAAGAAAGCTTCGAAGAAAAGAAAGAGGAGATCAAGCAGCAGCAGCAGCAGCAGCAGTAGCAGCAGCAGCAGCAGCGATGACTCAGACTCCGACGAGTAGGAGCCCTCTGCGGTTGCTGCTGCTGCTGCTGCTGCAACGACGGCTAGTGCCTACAGCAACAGCTACACTTGTTGGTGCTGCGCTGAAGCTGCTGCAGCAGCTGCTGCTAGTGCTGCCACTGCTGCTGCTGTTGCTATCATAGCGGGCATTGCAGGCGGGTCTTTTGCTGCATGTTTGCTTCTGCGTGCTGCTGCTGCTGCTGCTGCTGTTTTTGCTGCAGCAATAGAAAATCAACACGCCGGAGTCGTAGCAGCGACGACGAGGTAAAACTTCTGCCATTGCTGCTGCTGCTGCTGTTGCTGCTGCTGTTGCTCTGTAGGGCTGCTGCTGGTGCTATGATTGCTGCGCTGCTGTTGTTTTGTGTGCAGCAGGCGCTGCTGTTTTCCTTGCCATAAGTTTCTACAGCTGCTTTCGCTGCATTGGCTGCTGCTGCTGTTGCTGCTGCTGCTGTTGCTGCTGCTGCAGGTCACGTATGAGGGCTCTTGGCCATCGAAGAAGCACAAGACCGAGTAGAGGAGCGCTGAAGCAGCAGCAGGAGCTGCTGCTGCTGCAACAGCCGCAGCTGCAGCAGGAGCAGCAGCAGAAGCAGCAGCGGGAGCAGCAGTAGGAGCAGCAGCATGAGCTGCATATTTGCTACTGGGGTTAGTTGCACTGAGGTGGAGGCTTGACTGTCAGCAGCAGCGGCTGCTGCTGCTGCTTCCTTTCCTCTGCATGGTAGCCTTCAGCAGCAGCAGGAGCAGCAGCAGCTGCTGGTGCTGAGGCTTAGCAGCAGCTGTCGCCAGCAGCAGCAGAGTGTGCTGCAGCAGCAACAGCAAACGTGTCTTAACGATATTTCTCTTGGCTCATTTGCTGGTCTTTGAATTCACTGCGATGTCAGACAATGCAGCAAAAGCAGCAGCACCAGCAGCAGCAGCAGGTGCCGCTGCTGCTGCTGCTGCGGGTCTTTTTGATTTGTTGTCAACACAGCAGCAGCAGCAGCAGCTGCTGATGCCGGTACAGTCTAGTTGATGTTTCTATTGCTTCTCGTTCTAGAGGTGCTGCTGCTGCTCTTGGTGCTGCTGCTGCAGTTGCTGCTGCTGCTTTTGGTGCTGCTGCTGCTGCCGCTGCTGCTGCTGCTGTTCCTGCTGCCGCTTTTCCAGCGCCTTGCTGCCCCTTGTCGCTCCTGCTGCTGCTGCGGTAACCACTTTTGCAGCAGTAGCAGCAGCTGCTGCAGCAACAGCATGCTGAGGCGTTCGGTGGCTGCCTCGGAGTTCAGGAGCATTGAAAACCGCAGCTTGCTGCCGCTGCTGCTGCAGGCGCTGCTGTTGCTGCAGCAGCAGCAAGAGCAGCAGCAGCAGCTGCTGTCGCTGCAGCAGCGGCCGCAAGTGACTGCGGTCTCCAGGCAGCTAAGCATAATCTTAGGTGTATAGACAATAGCGCAGAAGAAGCAGATGGACGAGCGGCAACTACAGCAGCAGCAGCACAATAGCAGCAAAGAAGCAGCAGCAGCAGCAGCAGTAGCAGCGGCGACTGCAGCAATGACGGCCGTTTCGGCTGCAGCGACCTCACACTGTGTCTGGCAGCAGGGACTAGCAGCACATTCAGGTGCAGCTGCAGCAACAAAGAGGGCAGCAGCAGCAGCAGCAACAGGAGGAGCAGCTGCAGCTGCAACAGGAGCAGCTGCAGCAGCAACAGAAGAAGCAGCTGCAGCAGCAACAGCACCAGCAACAGCAGCTGCCTCGAAACGCTAGGAACAGTTCAGCGAAGGGCAGAAGCAAAACTAGTCTCAAAGACTCAGACCCTCAAGGCCACCCAAGTTTCGGCCTAAACCCTAAGCCCTAAACCCTAAACCCTTGCCCTTACACCCTTCATCGTAAACCCTAAACCCTAAACCCTGAAACATTCAATCAAGGCCAGCGCCTGTTAGCTGAATGAAGGTCAAGAGTTGCAGACGGCGAGCTTCGATGAATCGACGCGAAGGGTTTAGGGTTTAGGGTTTAGGGTTTAGAGTTTTGAGTGCTGCCACAGAAATATGCTTTCTGCGGCTTTATTTTCAATATTTTAATGAAAATTTGTGTCCGAGGGTATAGGGTTTAGGGTTTAGGGATTAGGGTGTGGGCCCCCCGCCCCACAGGGGCCTTCTGCTGCTGCCCCACAGCAGCAGCAGCAGCAATAGCAACACCGTTGGTGCTGCTGTTACTTCCGTTCGAGCAGAAAAAAACCTTTTTAGTGGTCTTTGTCTTCGGCCTGCTGCAGCTGCTAAAACGAGCAGCAGCAGCAGCGGCAGCAGATCTGCTGCTGCAGCAACACTGGAAGCCTGGGGGCCCCGACGTCGGCTGCTGCTGCTGCTGCTGCTGTTGCTGCTGCTGCAAGTGCGGCCTACTAATATATTCTGCATTGTCGGCCTCAGCAGCAGCATCATCTGCAGCATTAGCACTAGCAGCAGCAGCAGCAGCACTAGCTGCCGCAGTAGCTGCAGTAGCAGCAACCGGAGCAGTTCTAGCTGCAGCAGCAGCAGCGCCGGCAGCAGCTAGGAATCTCCACCAGCCTTTGCTGTTGCTGCTAGGAGGAGGCAGACTGCAGCAGCTGCAGGGGCAGCTGGAAGGGATCGAGCAGCAGCAGCAGCACAGGCAGCAGTGAAAATGGTGTCTGAGCTCGAGCGCCAGGTGCAGCTGCAGCGCAGCAGCAGCAGCAGCAGCAAAAGCAAGTATGGGATCGTGTCGTTTATGTACGATCCCAGGGATGCGGCGCTGCTGGACCGCTACGCAGTGCAGCAAGCAGCAGCAGCAGGGCTGGAGGTGCTGCAGCAGCAGCAGCCGCTGCTGCAGCTGTTCGCTTCATTCTTTTCGCCTGAGCAGCAGCTGCAGCAGCAGCAGCAGCAGCAGGACCTGCAGCACGAGCAGCAGCAGCTGCAGCAGCTGCGCGTCTTGTGCTCTCTTCTCTCCCCATTCTTCCTGAAGCAAGAGGCTCACTGCTGCATTGAGTTGCTGCTGCAGCAGCAGCAGCTGCACGAGAGGGATCCTGAGGCGCTGCTGCTGCTAGCGCTGCCGTTCTATGAGACGCTGCTGTTCAGCCGTTTGCTGCTGCTGCTACGGCTGCAGCACAACTCCCCGTGGCTGCCGCTGCAGCAGCAGCAGCGGCAGCACCAAGACCTGGGCAGCCCAGTCTCAAAGCAGCAGCTGCAGCGCGTGATGCTGCAGCAGCGAGGTGCTTGGGAAGCTGTTGCTGCTGCTGCTGCTGCTGCGCTGCAGCCGCTGGAGCAGCAGCTGCTGCGCTGCGGGATATCCGTGCCTCCCGATCTTGCTGCTGCTGTTGCTGCTGTTGATGGGCGGCTGCTGCACGTGCCGCTGCTACGGCTGTTCTCCTCTGTGGGGTCTGCTGCTGTTGCTGCAGCAGCAGGGCAGCAGCTGCGGCGTTTAGCCCCCCCGCTGCTGCAGACAGTCTTTGCTGCTATGCGGGGCCCTGCTGCTGCTGCTGCAGTTTACCCGGAGGTGCAGCAGCACATGCTGCTGCTGCTCTGCCGCCTAGTAAAGAAGACGCCGCTGCAGCAACAGGCGCTGCTGCGCATCATTAGCTGCTTGCTGCAGCCGCTGCTGGTGCTGCAGCAGAAACAGCAGCAGCACCTGCTGCTGCCGCAGACAGTTCAGGCGGTGGAGGTGCTGCAGCTTATCGCGCAGCAGCAGCAGCAGCAACTGCTGCTACTACAGAGGGAACAGCTGCTGCTCCTCACCAGATTGGAAAAGCTCCCCCAAGCAGTGCAGGAGGTGGGCTGTCCTTGCCGCTGCTGTTGCTGCTGCTGTTGCTGCTGTTGCCGTCGCTGCTGCTGCTGCAGCGGCTGCTCCTTCGTTTTCTCCTGCCGCTTCTGCGTGCCTGCTGTCGATCTGCTGCAGGTGGCACTGTTCTTGCTGCTGCTGTATTTGCTACTCCTGTTGCTCCGGCTGCTGCTTCTTCATTTGCTGCTGCTGCTGTTGCTGCTGCTGCTGCTGCAGGTGTTGTCAATGGGGTGTACTGACGCCTGCGCCTTCCTGGGGCTCCTTTTCCGGTCAGCGCTGCGGCAGCTGCTCGTGGAGACACAGCAGCAGCAGCAGCAGCAGCAGGAAGAGCTAAGCCCTCTCGGCGAGCAGCTGCTGCGGCTGCTGATGAGGGTGTCTGCGCTGAAGCAGCAGCAGCAGCAGCAGCAGCAGCAGCAGCAGCAGCGGGCGAGAGCAGCTCCCCATGCTGTCTGTATCGCTTTGGCTATAATTGACGCTTTCTGTGGGGCTACAGCCGCTGCTGCTAGCAGCAGCAAACGCAGCAGCAGCAGCAGCAGCTGCGACAGCAGTGACAGCGAGACTTCTGCCAGCAGCAGCAGCCCGAGAAGCTGCGAAGGCAGTAGCAGCAACAGCAGCAACAGCAGCAGCAGCAGTAAACAGTCAGATGTGCCCCGCAGCTTCTTGTTGCTGCTGCAGCAGCTGCTGCAGCGGCTTGACGCAACCAACCCCCTGGCGCTTCCTGCTGCACTCACCATGGCAGCGCAGCAGCAGCAGCAACAGCAGCACGAGGCGCTGCAGCTATTTCTGTCTACGGCCTTCAAAGGCTTTGCTTCCGTTGCGGTGCCACTGAAGGTGAAAACTGCTGCTGCTGCTGCTGGAAGCAGCAGCAGCAGCAGAATTTCTCTATTATTCGCGTTGAGTGCTGACGATGCGGCACTGAGGCTTCATGCAGTCCGTGCTGCTGATGCAGTGCTGCAGCAGCAGCAGCAGCAACAGCAGCAAGATACCGACTCCGGTGAAGCAGCAGCAGACAGACGGCCTCGCCTTTTGGCCTTTTTGTTGCTGCAGCGAATAGCGGATGATGACGTAGAAGTTTCGACTGAAGTGCGTGCTGCTGTTGCTGCTGCTGCTGCTGTCTCTGCTGCTGCTGCCGGTGCTGCTGCAGTAGCTGGTGCTGCTGCTTGCGCTACAGCGATTGCTGTTGCGCCTGTTGCTGCGGCTGCTGCTGCTGCTGCTGCTCTGCTGGAGTTGTGGAAAAGCTGCTGCTGTGCACAGTCACCTTTTGCTGCTGCTGCTGCTGCTCCTTGCAGGCGGTGAAGGCGCTGCCGCTGCTGCGGCGGGCGCTTTCGTGGGAGGAGCGACTTGCTGCTGTGACGGACAAGCTGCAGCAGCTGCA
>NW_013541474.1:259550-267004 GCF_000499545.2 Eimeria tenella
CTCCGCACCAGGCTGGCTTGGCTCGCCCTCTGTGGACCGTCTAGTGCTGCGTTGCAGCTGCCAGCAGCAGCAGCAGCTGAAGAAGCAGCAGAAGCAGGAGCAGCGGGGGCTGCAGCAGGGACAGCTGTTGGCCTGCACTGGCTCTTGTCTGCTGCGCTGCTGGAGTTTGTTGCGAGCAGCGCCCGCCATCCTGCTGCTGCAGCAGCAGCAGGAGCAGCGGCAGTGGCGACGGTGTCTGGCAAGGCACCAGCAGCAGCAGCAGCAGACGCAGCAGCAGCTGCTGCTGCTGCACACAACGCCCTACTTCCCCCAGGGGTCCCTGCGCAGCAGCTGGTGCTGCACGCAGGCCGGACTTACGAGGCTATTCTTGTGGCGGAGCAGCAGGAGCAGCCGCTTCTGCTGCAGCAGCAGCGGCAGCAGCAACAGTGCTTAGGCGCTCTAGCCCGTGCTGCAGTTGCTTCCTTCTGCAGCTTCCTAGGCTCTGCGCTTTTGCCGGGCGACGCGTCGCAGCTGGCAGGAATGCTGCAGCAGCAGCAGCAACAACAACAGCAGCAGCAACGGCAGCAGCAGCAACAGCAGCAGCAGGCGGCAGCCGTACTTGGCTTGCTGCTGCTGGGCCTAGCGGATGCTGAGGCATTCGCGCAGCCATTAGCTCTCGTGACCTCTTGCCTGGGGCAGCAGCCGGTGCTGCTGCTGTCGTTTCTTGCTGCAGCAGCAGCAGCGGCGCATACGCGCATTGCAAATGGCCAGCAGCAGCAGCAGCAGCAGCGGGGCCGGGCAAACAGCGGACAGTTGGCAGAGGAAGTTGAAGAGGTCGAGAAGCAAGAGGAGAGACCGCAGCAGCAACAGCAGCAGCAGCAACAGCAGCAGGCCTCATTGTTGGATGCTGCGGTGCCGCTGCAGCAGCCCGCAGTGCTGCTCGATGCATGCGTTGCTGCGCTGCAGTTGCAGCTAGAGCTGATTTCTTCTCCTGTTGCAGCAGCAGCTCCCGCAGCAGCAGCGCCGCTGCTGGCCCCCCCATCTTCAGCAGCAGCAGCAGCAGCAGAAGTGGCTGCACTTCTTGCTGCTAACTGCGTGGTGCTGCTGGGGTCTTCCGTCGAGTCTGTTCGTTTTGCTGCAGCGGCGCTGCTGAAGCAGCTGAACAGACTTGCTGCTGCTCACCGCAGCAGCAGCAGCCAAAGCAGCAACAGCAGCAGCAACAGCAGCAAAAGCAAACCCGCAGGAACAGCAGCGCAGGAAATCCTGCAGCTGCTGCTGCCGCTGGGCCTGGTGTCTGCGGAGTGGCGCGACTGTAGCAACAGCGATGAGGCGCAGCAGGTAAGCAGCAGAAGCTGCAGCAGCAACAGCAGCAGCATCACTGTAAAACCTACCTGCTGCTGCAACTGCAGCCCTTCAGCTGTGCTGCTGCTGCTTGCGTTTGTATGTACAGCTGCTGCTGCATGCGAACTCCAATTTCGCTGCCTTTGCTGCTGAAGTGCTGGCGTCACCGCTGCTGCCCGTGAAGCCGCTGCAGCAGCTGCAGCTGCAGCAGCAGAAGCAGCTTTCTTCCAGTGCAGCAGCGTACTATATGCTGCTGCTGCTGCTGCTGCCAAGGCAGCAGCAGGTCGTCGTCGCCCCGCTGCAGCGCCTGTGGGACTCCGCAGCTCTGCTGAAGCTGCTGCTGCCTCTAGCCAGCGGTTTGCTGCTGCGCATCATCTCCAGCAACAGCAGCGATGGCAGCAGCAGCAATGGCAGCAGCAGCAGCAGCAGCGGCAGCAGTAGGACGATGCCACGCACAAGAGCACAAGCGCGCGCAGCTGCTCTGCAGGCCTCAGATGCTGCTGCAGCAGCTCCAGCATCTGCAGCAGCGGCAGCAGCAACTGCAGCAGCAACTGAAGCAGCAGACACGCATGAATACGTGCTGCTGCAGCTGACCTGGCAGCAGCTGCAGCAGCTAGCTGCGAGCGAAGTGGAATCAGCGCAGCAGCGGCTAGCTGCTCTGCTGAGCAGCGAGTTGGCGGAGCCTCTAGCTGCTGCTGTTGCTGCTGCTGTCGAGCGCCAACATGCAGCAGCAGCAACAGCAGAAGCAGAAGATGAGGAGCTGGAGGGAGCGAAGCTTCCCGCTGCTGTGCTGCAGGCGATTAGGGAGCTGCTGTTGTTGCAGCAGCAGCAGCAGCTGCGAACCCTGCCGAAGCAGCGGCTGCTGCTGCTGCTGCGCCTTGCCACCCCAGCAGCAAAATGCCCTGCACTTGCTGCAGTGCTGCGCAGCAGTGCTGTTGCTGCTGCAGCAGACTCGGCGCCGCTGCCGCCGCAGCAGCTGCAGCAGCTTGCTGACGAGATTGCTGTGAGCCGCAGCAGCCCTGGAGCAGCAGCAGCAGCAGCAGCAGCGGGGTCGACGCCGCGCCGCAGCAGCAAACGGCTAGCTGCTGCTGAGGCACAAAGGGGACAGACCGACACCAGCAGCAGCAGCAGCAGCAACAGTAGCAACATTTGCTGGTGCAGCGGGGCCGATGTCATTTTGTCCGATATTCTGGGGGATATGCTGCAGCAGCAGCTCACGCGCCCCTCATTTTTGCTGCAGCAGAGCTATGCGCCGATGCTGCAGGTGCTGCAGCACATTTTCGCTGCCTTGGAACGCCTGCTGCCTGCAGCAAAAGCAGCAGCAGTGGCAAGAGCAGCAGCAGCAGATGCAACGGCAGCAAGTCGGGTTCGCCGCGTGACAGCGCAGCTTTTCACTTGCTGCAACGCTCAGTTTGCTGCTCTCAGGTCTCGGTTGCTTATGCAGGGCAGCAGCAGCAGCAGCAGCAAGGAGAAGCAGCAGCAGCAGCAGCTCCTGCGTCTTCTGCAGCAGCGCTGCATGGACGTCGCGGAGCAGCACCAGCAGCTTTTAGATGCTTCAACCTTCGCTGCTGTTCTCCGCTGCTGCACTGCAGCAGCAGATATGCTGCAGGCCCAGCAGCAGCAGCAGCAGCAGCAGAAGCTCGTAGTGATACGGCAACTGCTGCTCGAGTTCGTCAACAGCTGCTGCAGCAAAGACCCCTCGCTGCTGCTGCAGCGCTCCTCCCTCAGTGCTACGTGCGCAATGCTGCACAGCCTAGCAGCAAAGGAGCAGCAGCAGCAGCAGCAAGAAGAGGAGGAAGGGCAGCAGCAGGAAGAAGGCAGCAGCGGCGGGACAGGGGCCTTTGCTGCGGAGATGTCTGTCTGCTGCTTGGCGCCTCTTGCTGCTGCTGCTTTTGACTGCTCACTCCAGGAAACGCTGCAGCAGAAGCAAAGAGCAGCAGCAGCACGGCAGCAGCTGCTGCCAACTGCAGTAGCTTTGACTCAAGCAGCAGGGGCTTCCTCCCTAGACGGCTGCGTTGCTGCGCTCCTGCTGCAGTGGGAGTGTGCTGCTGCGGCGCGAAAGAGACTGATGCGTCAGCAGCAGCAGCAGCAGCAGCGACAGCAGCAAGACACTGACGACGAGGAGGCAGCAGCTGAAGATGCTGAAGAAGCTGAAGAGAGCAGCAGCAGCAGCAACAGCAGCAGCACGCAGTGGGAGACACGAGAACAAACATTCCGCAATTTGCAGGAGTTGCTGGTGCAGCAGCTGCAGCAGCAGCCGGCGCTGCTGCAGCAGAGAGCGGCGAGGATGTACGGCTTCGCGCTGCTGCTGCAGTGCCAGTCTGTAGCCCTTGTTGCTGCTGCTGCTGGGCCTGCCGGCGCAGCAGCAGAAGCAGCAGCAGCAGCAGCAGAGTTCAAGGGTGCAGGCGCTGTTGCTGCTGCAAATGGTTTGCTGCAGCGCAACAGAGATTTGCTGCGGTGTACGTACACCCCGTGCCACACTTTGTGGGCATCGCAGCTGCAGCCAAGAGGAGCAGCAGCAGCACCAGCTGCTGCTGCTGCTGCTGCTACAGTAGCAACACGGGCAGCAATTAGCTGCGTTGCTGTTGCTGCTGAGGTATGGAGGTACTGCGGCGGCGGCAAGGATGCATTTGCTGCTGCTTCTGAAACGCGTGCTGCAGCAGCAGCAGCAGTCAACGCGCTGCTGGCTTTGCGGGTAAGACCATTGGTAATGGCGCTGCTGCTGCTGCTACTCGTGCTGCTGCTGTTAGTTCTACTGGTGCTGCATATGCGTCGGTGCTATGCTGCTGCTGCTGCTGTATCTGGTGAGCCTCAGTGCTGCGCTACTGTCGCTGCCATTATTACTACCATTGTTGTTGTTGCTGCCGCTGCTGCTGCTCTTCATTGCATCTGCTAGAGGTGTGTGTACACCTGCACGCAGACTCTGTTAGCAGAAAAGCTTCCTCTCCAGCTAAGAGGTGCAGCAGCGCGTTTGCTGCTGCGGCGGCAGCAGCTGCTGCTCGACTGCGCAGACGCAGCCCTTGAACACGCCCTGAGGTGAGCAGCAGCAGCAGCAGCAGCAGCAGCGGCAGCAGCAGCTGAGGCGAGGGCAAGCTAGAGCATTTAGCAGCACCTGAGGCTCCACGGGGTCGTTGTGTTTTCAAGGGGATCATCTGTGCTGCTGCTGTTGCTGCTGCGGTTGCTGCTGCTGCTGCTGCAGGGGGTGCTCTCCAGAATTCGGGTCGCTGCTGCTGGCTCTGGACGTTTGGGATGTCCCGGTGGGGAGCAGCGAGGCGATGGCTGTGGACGGGCCTGCAGCAGCAGCAGCAGCGGGAGCAGCAGCAGCAGCAGCAGAAGAGGACAACAAGCTGCTGTTGCTTGTGCAGGGCTTGGAGGCCGTGGGTGCGCAGCGGCTGCTGCTGCTGCTGCAGCGCAAGGTGACTGCTGCAGCAAAGACAGTTATTGCAGCAGAAGCAGCAGCAACAGACAGGGCCCAACAACAGCAGCAAAAGCAGCAGCGAACGAAGAGGCAACGCGCTGCTGCTGCTGATTTGGTTTCCGTGGGAGGCCGAGGATGGAGAGTGAGTTTTGCTGCTGCTCAGATGCTGCTGTGGCGGCTGTTGCTTGGCTTGAGTTGCTGCTGCTGCTGCTGCTCCGTTGCTGCTGTTGGTGCTCCTGCTGCTACTTGCTGGCCGTACTTGTTGCTGTTTTGCTACTGCTGCTGCTGCTGCTGCGGCTTTGCAGCGTCGCGCTGTTGCTGTTGGCTGTGCTGCTGCTGGTGATTATTACGCCTGTTCTCCGCGGGCACTTATGGCTATGCTGCTGCTGCTGCTGCTGCTGCTGCTGCTCCTGCTTCGCAGGAATTGTTGCAGAGTTCATCTGTGAGCCGCGAGGAGCTTTTGGGCGTCTACAACAGTTTCTTGCGTCTCATGAAGGCCTGCTGCAGCAACGGCAACAGCAGCCCCACCTCAGCAGCAGCAGCAGCTGCAGCAGCAGCAGCGCATCGGCAGGCGTGGCGGCTGATGCCCCCACTGGCACTGCTGTCTGCAGCACAAGTCCCAGGACCTTTCGTCGCTCACGCTGTGCCCCTTGTGCTGCAGTCTCTTGCTGCTGCTGCATCCTTGCAGCAGCAGCAGGAGCAGCAGCAGCACGACATGCTGCTGCAGGGCATGGTGGACAGCTGCAAGCTGCTGGTGGCTTTGGGGCAGCGCGTGGAGCGAGCCCTTGCTTGTCGCATTAACCAGCTGCTTGCTGCTGTTCTTGCTGCTATTCAGGCGGTTACAGCAGCCGCAGCAGCCGTAGCAGCAGCAGCAGCAGCAGGTGGCAGTTCTGCTGCCGAGCTGCTGCGCATGCAAGAGGCTCTGCACGCAGGGCTGTGGGCCCTTGTGTGTCTCTGTGGCCGCCACGGCAGCCTCCTCCTGAGCCAGCAGCAGCAGAAGCAGCAGCAGCAAGTGGAGCTGCAGCAGCAACTGCAGCGGGAAGTGCTGTTGCAGCCGCAGCTTTGTCTCCTCGCGGAGCTGCAGCGGCCGCCGGAGCTGCGACTTCTTTGCTTAGGGGATGCGTCGGAACTAGCAGAAGCATTTACACAAAATGAGAAGCACAGTTTGCTGCTGCAGGCTTTGGGGGTGCAGCAGCAGACGCAGCAGCAGCAGCAGCAGCGGCGCCGCCAGCAGCTGCTGCTGCGGCTGCCAGCAGACCCCATGCATGCGCTTGCTGCTACCCTTCTCACCGCAGCAAAACCTGCGGCGCTGCTGCAGGCCGTCCTGCCGCAGCTGCGCGCCACTGGGGCGCGCCTCGCTGCTGCCATCAGCAGCAGCAGCAGCAGCAGCAGCGTGGGGGTGGCTTCGTTTGAAGTGTCTAGACAGCTGGAGCTGCTAACCATGGCTGTCAGCTGCCTCTCTCTGGCGGAGGCGCAAAAGAGACAAGCAGCGCTGCAGCAGCTGGCGCTGCTTGCAGTGAACATCGTGACTGCTGCTGCAGCACAGTTTGACGAGCAGCAGCAGCAGCAGCAGCAGGAACAGCAGCAGCAGCAGCAGCAGCAGCAGGAACCCGCTGCGGGCAAAGCTTTTGTGGAGTTCTACGGGGGGCACATAGACGAGACCCACGCGACTGCTGTGTGGGGCTCAAGCAGTGCATCAACGCTGCAGCAGCAGCAGCAGCAGCAGGATGAAGCAGCAGCAGCAGCAGCAGCACTGGCGCTGCCACAGCGTTCCTACATTTGGAGAATGGAAGCTGCTGCTGTTTCCTTCATTTGCTGCTGGGCGCTGAAGCATGACATGCAGCAGCTGCGGGAATGCCTGCAGCAGGTGCTGCAGGTGCTTCGCTTTTCCAGGCCGCTGCTGCTGCAGCAGCCGCAGCAGCAGCAGCAGCAGCAGCAGCCACAAGCACTGACAACGCAAGAAGCAGGAGGGGCCCGACTGTATGCCCTCATTGTCACGGAGCTGCTGCGCTCTTATGGGGAAGCAGGAGCAGCAGAAGGGCTGCTGCAGGACGCAGCAGCAGACCTTGCTGCTGCTATTGACGCAGCAGCAGCTGCCGTGCACAAGCAGCAACAAAACATAGCAGCAGCAAACCGAAGCCGCAGGAAGCAAGTAAGACTCAGGCATCATGGATCTTCCGCCTGCTGCTGCTGCTGGCTTGGCTGCTGCTACTGCTGCTGCTGCCGTCAAGGCTGCTGCTGCAGCTGCTGCAGTTCTAGCCTAACACATTAGTCACATTTCTTCCGAGTACGTGCAGCTGAATAAGCGCTGCAGGGTGCATATGTGTCCGCTGCTCTATACAGAAGCAAGCTGCAGCAGGAGACAGCAGCAGCAGCAGCAACAGCAGCAGCAGCAGCAGGAGCACCGCGGCGCCATGGTGGATCTTTGAGGTTTGCTCTCCTGCGCTGGCGGCATTGGGTGAAGGCCTGCAATATTGGAACAGACAGACGAACGGTCAGCTGCTGCTGCTGCTGCTACTGCTGTTGCTGCTGCTGCTACTGCTGCTGCTGGCATTGCGGCTGCTTGTCCGTTTTGCACGGCACTTGCTGCTGCTGTCGCTTATTTGTGCTGCTATTGTATATTCAAGCATCTGCTGCTGATCGTGTATTCCGTACTGGCGTCGATGCCGCTGCTGCTGTTATTGTTGTTGCTGCTGGTCCCGGGTCAGGCCCCCCC
>NW_013541474.1:267104-304845 GCF_000499545.2 Eimeria tenella
GTTGTTGCTGCTGCTCCTGCTGCAGGCCCCCTGCCGGAGCTGCTGGTTGAAGCAGCAGCAGCAGCTCTTACTGACGGCCTGCGGTGTCTAGGAAGCTGGCGCGCTTTGCCTGTGTCTGTGGGGGAGCCAGAAGCACTCGACGAAGCAATTGCTGCAGCAGCAGCAGCAGCAGCAGCAGCAAAGCACAGCAGCAGCAAGGGAAGGAGCCTGCTGATACCGCTGCTGTGGTTCAAGCTGCTGCAGCGCCTCGCTGTGCGGCTCTTTGACTTGCTCTTCGATGATCCGAAGCGGGTACGTTTTGCTGTTGCTGTTGCTGCTGCTGCTGTTGTTGTTGCTGTTGTTGTTGCTGTTGCTTCTGCTGCTGCTGACAGCAGCGGACGTTTCTTGTGCTGCTGCTGCGCAGTGCTGACTCTTTCATGTTTTGCTGCTGAAGCTGCTGCTGCCACGGTGCCCCATACTGTTCAATTGTTATTTTTATTTGTTTCTTTTTATTTTTTAATTCTTGCATTTCAATTTTTATTTATTTTCAGTTTCTTGGCTCATTGCAGAATGCACTTGAATAGCGATAGCAGCAGCAGCGAGAAACAGCAAACAAACGCCAATAAACGACATTAAATGAATAATAATATTGAAAATAGTAAATAATAAATAATAAATTAATAAATAATAAATAAATAACAAACAAATAGAAGAGTTTGCTGCGTTGCTGCTGCAGCTGGAGGCAGTTTGCTCTCGCGTGCTGCTGTCGCGGGAAGCAGCAGCAGCAGCTGTGGGACGGGGCGTGGTGCTGCTGCTGCAGCAGCTGTGGGTTGCGCACGGCGCTGCTTTTGCTGCTGCTGCAGCAAGCTGCTGCAGCGATGCTGCTGCAGCAATGATGGAAGCAGCAGATGAAGAAACAGAAGCAGCACTTAAGGCTCTCCTCAGGCAAATTCACAGCAGCACGGGACTTCGACTCATTAGCAGCTTGAATGCCTAAACTCTTTTATTTTAATTTTATTTTCTTCTGCAGCAACTTGCTGCCAATTTAAATATTTATTTCATTTATTTGCAATTCAAAGGACACCAATTCCCAACAATAAATCTTTTATTGTTTTTTTGTTTTTTTATAAATTTTAGGCACATCTGCTAGGTTCATATATTTATTCATCTTGCCGAGGCTGCTGCAGCAGCAGCAACAGCAGCAGCAGCAACAGCTGCAGTAACATCAGCAACAAGAGCAGCAGGAGCAGCAACAGCACAAGCGACAGCAGCACCGACAGCAGCAGCAGCAGCACCGTATTGAGACTTTGGCGAAGCCCGCTGAGCGTTGCTTTGACTCATTTTCGATGATACCCAAACCCTAAACCCTAAACCCTAAACCCCAAACCCTCAATTTGGACGCAGCAGAACAAGGGGCTGCAATCGAATTGCAGATTTGCTGCTGCTGCTGCAGCAGCTGGGGTTGCTGCCTAGCATTTCGAAATGAATGGAAAATGAAAAATAAATAAAATAGAAATAATCCCTAATTTAAATTAATTTTTTGTTTGCTGCTAGTCTTTCTTATGCGCAGAAACGTTGTCTGCAGCACCCGCTAGGGGTTGTTGAATTTAGGGTTTAGGGTTTAGGGTTTAGGGTTTTGAGAGCTTCGTGGCTAGCTGCACATCCTAAACCCTGAACCCTGAGCCCAGAGTCTCTGTGTTTTGGGCAGTTTGCTATGCCTGCGCCCTCGAACGCTTAAACCCTAAATTAGGGTTTAGGGTTTGGGGTTTAGTGCCTCGTTGCCTCAGAGGCTACAGGCAAGGCCACCGGATGTTCGGGGCGTCTGCTGTCAGTGTCATGCGCTGCTGCTGCCAACACTCGTGCAAGTGCTGCTTCTGCTGCTGCTGCTGCTGCTGCTGCATCCTTTGCCGCTTTTGCGGCGTCCGCAGCAGCGGCTTCTGCTGCTGCAGCAGCAGCAACTGCAGCCTGTGCTGCTTCTCTCCTCTCGTTGTATTCACGCGTATGTTCCTGGCCCCGGGTTTCCAGCTGCTGCAGCAGCTGCTTCTGCTGCTGCTGCTTCTGCTGCTCAAGCTGCTGCTGCTGCTGCGGCTGCTGCAGATGCACACGCTGCTGCTGCTGCAGATGCTGCTGCTGCTCATGCTGATGCTGCTGCTGCAGATGTCGCTGCTGCTGGGGGTGCTGCTGCTGCTCATCCTGCTGCTGCTGCTGCTGCAGATGCTGCTGCTGCTCCTGAGATGAAAATGACTGGGAGAAGTCACCAGAGTTTGCTGCTTGAAAATAGCGGCGGTGCTTCAGCTCGCCAGCAGTAGACCTGCGCCTTTGCCTCTGCTCCAGTTCATGCTGCTGCTGCTGCTGCTGCTGCTCATGCTGCTGCTGCTGCTGCTGCAGCGTGGGCTCGTCTAGGCTGCGGGCCCACAGCACCCTCGACTGCTTCCGCATGAGTTTGAGGGCAGCCATGTTTTGTTCGAGGGTTTGCGCCAGCACGGAGTCATCTTGCTGCTGCTGCTGCTGTTGCTGCTGCTGCTGCTCTTGCTGCTCGTGCTGATGCTGCTTCCGCTGCTCTTCCTGCTGTTGCTGCTGAGCGCGCTCTCTGCCGGTGGCAGCAGTCCGAGGGGCCCCTAGGTGGGGGGCCTCTAGCTGCTGCTCCTGCTGCTGCTGCGGCTGCTGGTGCTGGTCCCGCTGCAAGTACTGCTGCTGCTCCCGCTGCCGTTGCTGCTGCCGCTGCTGCTCTTCTTCGTGCCTCACCTGCTGCTTGATAAGGTCGTACGAGGTGGGGCCGTCAATGGCGTCGAGGTCGGCGTGCTGCTCCTGCCGCCGCTGCTGCTGCTGCTGCTGCTGCTGCTGCTGGTTGATGCTGTCTATGCTACGGGACCACAGCAGGCGAGATCTGCTGCGCAGCATGGCGAGGGCTCTCGTGCTTTCTTCCAGGGTGTCTTCGAGCAGTTCTTCAGGCCGCTGCCGCTGCAGTCGCTGCAGCCGCTGCTCCTGCTGCTGCTCTTGCTGCTGCTGCCGCCGCTGCTGCTGCTGCTGCCGCTTCTGCTGCTGCTGCTGGTTGTAGTCTCCCCGTTCTTCTCCATGGTAATGTGTAGAGGGAGCTGCTGCTGCTGTTGTTGCATGTCGAGCCCCCTGCCAGCCATTGGGCAGCTGCTGCTGTAAGTCCGACATCGTTGTTGTTGTTGCTGCTGCTGCAGGTTTTGCTGCTGCCAGCTGTGCTGCTGCTGAGGCAGCAGTTGCTGCAGTTCGTCTGGCTTTTAGACAGAAGGCCTAGCTTGCGCTCAGCCGCGGAGACCAGGCGAGCCTTGCTGCTGCTGCTGCCGCTGCCGCTGCTGCTCTTGCTGCACCTGCCGTTGCTGTTGTTACTGAAGTTAACTGCCGAATAAAAATAGTTTGTGTTGCTGCTGCTGCTACACTTGCTGTTGTTTCTGCTGTTGCTGCTGCTGACGACGGCGTGGTGACTGCTGTTGACGCCGAGGCCTTCGGCTGCTGCTGCTGCTGCTGTTGCTGCTGCTGCTTCTGCTGTCGTTGCTGCTACTGAAATTGTCCTCGTTTGGAAAAAATTACAAAGTGTGCTCCTACTGTTGAGCTATAAAACTGCTGTGTGCATGTGTTGCTACAGTGCAGCAGCAGCAGCAGCTGCTGCTGCTGCTGCCGTGCTGCAGCTTACGCTGCCGCCACAGCATCGACGGCTGCCAATGCCTAGTCTTGAACGCAGCAGCAGCAGCAGCAGTAGCAGGAAATCCTGAGCGTTATTTATTTTTAATTTATTATCGCTTATTGTTTTTTCTGCTTGCAGCTACTACGATTCCTGCCACTGCTGCTGCAGCAGAGGGGCCCCTACCCCATTCAGGTTTCCCGGCCCTTTCTTGCTGCTGCTGCAGCAGCCGCAGCAGCAGCAGACTGTGCCACCAGCAAACAGCAGCAGCTGCTGAACAGGTCAAGACTGAGGCTTGGACCAGCTGCAGCAGCGCGTGGCGCCAGCAGACGACGGGCAGCAGCAGCAACAGCAGCAGCGCCAGCAGCAGCAGCAACTGTGAAGAGAGCACAGGCAAAAGCAAAACTAACAAGCAGCAGCAGCAGCAGCATAGATAAGGCAGGTGCTGCTGCCCCCACAAAATGGTGGAGCCAGACTACTCTCAGCTACTTGTCCCTCGGTTAGTTGCTGCTGCTGCTGCCAGTGCTGCAGCTTCTGCTGCTGCAGCTGCTTCTGCTGCTTCCCCCAGTAGATCTGCCTACGTAGTGACAGTCGTGATTCTGCTGCTACTGCTGGTGCGGCCCTAGGGCCGCTGCTGCAGTTGCTGCTGCAGTTGCTCCTGCTGCAGTTGCTGCTGCCGCAGTTGTCGCTGCAGCAGTGACACTGCTGCTGCTGCTGTGAGCTGGCGCTAAAGCTTCTCGGTGTCTGCTGATTTATTCTGCAGTGTCATTGCGTCTATGCTGCTCAAGGTTTAGCCTGTTGCTGCTGCTGCTGCAGGTATGACCCCGCAGCGGCTACCAGGGGGAAGTCTGAGGAGGAAGAAGCAGCAGCAGCTGCAGCAGCGGCTGCAGCAGACGTGCAGCAGTCAGAAGATGAGGCAGCAGCATCGGACGACGCACAGCAGGAAGAGGAGCAGCAGCAGCAGCAGCAGCAGCTGGGGGGTCCTGCTGCCATAGATCCCTTGGCGTGGGCTCGGAGCCTCTTTGGCGACTCTGCTGCTGCACCAGCAGCAGCAGCAGAAGCAGCGTCGACGCCAGCAACAGCAGCAGCAGCAGCGGCTGCTCCACATGGGGAGGCCACTAGGACCGACGCAGCTCGCTGCAGCAGCAGCAGCAGCAGCAGCACAGGCGTGCAGCGCCTATCATTGCCTGCCTGTGCTGCTGAAATAGGCTTCAAGATCCCAAGATTTATGCAGCAGCAAAGCAGCAAAGAGGTGATCTGCTGCTGCTGCTGCTCCTGCTGCTGGCGTGACTGCTACTGTTGCTGCTGCCCCTGCTCTGCTGCTGCTGCTGCTGCTGCTGCTGCCTGCCTCTGCTGCCTGCTGCTGCTGCTGTCGCTGCTGCTGCTGCGGTTACAGTCGTTGCTGCAGTACTTGGCGTGGGGGCGTATCTAGCTTGTGCATTTGATCTTGGTTCCACGCGTGGCTGCTCCTGCTGCTGCATTTGCTGCTGCTGCTGCTGCATTTGCTGCTGCTGCTGCTGCAGGCAGCTGCGCTGCTTCGCCAGCAGCGTCAGTCTTTGAAAGAAGATTATATGTCGAAACACAGAGCAGCACTCAAGGCCAAAAGAGCAGCAGCAAACCCCAGCTAGACCCTGCTGCTGCTGCTGCTGTTGCTGCAGTTGCTGCAGCTGCAGCAGCCAGCTAGACCGCTGCTGCTGCTGTTGTTGCTGCAGTTTCTGCAGCTGCAGCAGCCAGCTAGACCTCTGTTGCTGCTGCCGTTGCTGCAGTTGCTGCAGCAGACAGCTAGACTCCACTGCTGCTGTTATTGCTGCAGTTTCTGCAGCTGCAGCAGCTGCGCGTTCTGCTGTAGCCAGTGCAACTGTAGCTGCAGCAGCAGCATTTCTTCCTGTGAGTGCTGCAGCATCAGCTGCAGCATTCGCAGCTGCGAAGCGACGCTGCTGCTGGCGCTGCAGCAGCAGCAGCAGCAGCGCTATCAGCAGCAGCAGCGCCATCAGCAGCAGCGCCAGCAGCAGCAGCAAAGCGGGAAATTTAATTTTTAAATTTCAGCAACTGTGCGAGCTAGCAGCAGCAACAAGCCGGGGCTGCTGCTGCTTGCCATTTCTTTTATTTGCTTTTCATCTTTTCGCTAGATTCCAAAAAGTGTTTTTTGAAAACTCTTGCTGCCTAATTTGCTGCTGCTGCTGCTGGCGATTGTCTAGACACTGCAGCCTTGGCTGCTGCGCTGCTCTGCTTTAACGTTTCTGCCATTTACTCGTTTTGCTTCTCTTTTTGCTGCTATTGTGTCTGCTGCTGCTGCTGCTGTAGCTGCTGCTGCTGTTTGACTGGTTACAGCAGTCGTTGGCTGTGTCTTTCTGACGCTGCTTCCTTCTGTGTTATGCTGGTCGCTGCTGCTGCTGGCGCTATGGGTGGGAGGCATTCGAAGCATCTGCTGCTGCTGCTGCTACCGCTGCTCTTTGCTAATGCAACCTCTGCTACTGCTGCTGCTGCTCTTTGCTGCTGCTGCTGCCCCCTTTGGGCTCCTTCGAGCTTCTGGCTGCGTGGCCTCTTCTGTCTGTACACCGAGGGGCCCACTCGGCGCCCGCAGCAGCAGCAGCAGCAGCGCAGGGGCAGCACAAAAACGCGGCAAAGAGCGATAAATTAAGACGCCACTCTCACTTTAAACACTTACTTGTACTTATTTGTTAAAATGATTTAATTTCGCTCCGGCTTTTGCTGCGGGCTTCGGCCACGCTGCTCAGGTGGATGTACACTGTAGAGCCGCAGACTGGTGTGGTGGTTGGTGTTGACTGGTTGAGGGCTGTTTGCTGCGTTTGTTAGACATAAATAGGAAGTAAAGAATTCATTTAATTGAATTTAATTCTTTTCCCCCTTTCTTTCCCTTTTGTCTTTTCCCTGCACCCAAATCTGCAGCTGCTTTCCGCCGCAGCAGCAGCAGCAGCAGCAATTCGCTCATCCCAGGGGGCTGCGTCTGTCTGCTGGTTGCATGTGCTGCATTACTCTTTAAATTGTTTTATTTTTTAAATTAATTCACTCGCCGCCAAAATGGCAGACGGACAACACACAAACGCGCCTCGCCCGCATCCTGCTGCTCAAGACAGCGGCGCAGCAGCAGCAGCAGCAGCAGCAGCTGTAGGGGGAGGCTCTGATGCCGATACACAGAAACAGGGCGAGGAGCACCGACGAGCAGACCAGCAGCACACTGCAGCAGCACACGCTGCAGCAGCATCTACAGCAGCTGCTTCTGCTGCAGAGGTTGCAGCAGCTGCAGCAGCAGCAACAGCTGGCGCTCCCGAAACAGAGGTAGTAGCACCCACAGAATCAGCAGCAGAAGGCACAGCAGCAGCAGCAGACGACGCGCAAGAAGCTCATGCGCTTGTAGAAGGCTCGCAGCAGCAAGAAACAAGCAGCAGCAGCGGCAGCGGCAGCGGCAGCGGCAGCACCTGCAGCAGCAACAACGCAGCGCGCGAAGCTGCCACAGAAGAAACCACCAGCAGCAACAGCAAGAGCAGCAGCAGCACGAGCGACGAGTCGCCGGCAGCCGCAGCCGCCGCAGCAGCGCCCGAAGGCGGCGAGAGCCGCCGCCGCGGCAGCAGCAGGAGAAACCCCTACACCAGCAGCAGCAGCAGCAGCAGCAGCAGCAGCGTGTCAGCTTTGGAGGCAAAACAGAGAGCTCGTCTTAAAAGACAATTCGTCAGAACTCCTTGGCTTGATATCAACAAGGCGCCTTCCTGGCCGCCCATTAAGAAGAACAAAGTTCGTTTCTTATTATTTGAATTTAATTAATTTGATTAATTTGATTAATTTGATTAATATAATTAATTAAATTAGTTAAATTAATTAAATTAATTAAATTAATTAAATTAATTAAATCAATTAAATTAATTAAACTTAGCTAGATCATTTTGTCTCAGTCCTGTAGTGCAAACTCCCCGCCTCTCCATTGTTTTCTTAATCTCTCTGTCGCTGCGTCGTGAAATTCTCTTTCCTGCAACAGCAGCAGCAGCAGCAGCTGCTGCTGCTGCTGCTGCTGTTGCTGCGGCGGCGGCGGCGTCTTTGGTTTCCTTCTTGCTTGCGGCTTCAGCTTTCTCTGTTTTCCTCATATTCCGCCTCTCTTTAAATTATTATTTATATTCTGCATTTGAATTTCCATCAATTATTTATTTATTTATTTATTTATCTAATTAATTAATTAATTAATTTATTTATTTATTTATCTATTTATTTATTTCAGCGAATTGTGAGCATCTCCGTTTGCCCACAATCTTTTGCTGCTTCCGCCATTTCCCTTTTCAGTTCCCCTTTAGGGCCTTTATTGCCTCTTATTCTCGTTTACTCGTATCTATTAATTCATGAATAATAAATGAATAAATCAATCAATAAGCTAATCAAATAAAAAATAAATAAATAAATAAATAAATTAATTAATTAATTAAAATGCTACTTCGCAGTATTTGGACTCCGACTGGAAGACGGTGGACTTTCGCCCGCAGACGCCGGAGACGAAGAAAAGCAGGTAATTCAACTTTGTTTTTTCAATTTTTCAATTTGTTGAATTCTTCGATTTCTTTTAAATCTCTTTTGATTATTTAAATTCATTTTTGAGCATTTTAATCGGAGTTGAAATCATGTAAAAGTCTAAAGTCTTTTATTCTCCTCTTTGTCGCTTCTTTTCCGCTTTTTGGGACTTTTTTTGATCACTTGCCACCTTTTCAGCGCGCTGCGCCTTGTGGTGGTGCTTTTGGGGGTAGAAGACGGAACTGCAGCAGCAGCAGCAGCAGATCCATTTAGATCCATATGGATATGTTTAAATCCATTTGGATCATAAGTTGCTTCATCTAGAGAGGGCTGCAGCTGCTGCTGCTGCGCAGCTGCTGTCTTGCTGCGGTCTTCTGCTGCTCGCCGTGCAGTTCGTTCGCTGCCGCGAGAAATTCTCATTCACTCGCTCCCGCTGCTGCTGCTGCTGCTGCTCTTGCTGCTTTGTGGTCTTAGGCTTTTCTTGAATTCACTTTGTTACTTATGTGAAGGAGTCATCACCAAGAAAAGCACTCTCGGCAGGAAGGCAGGTACCAACCTGCTCCTGTTGCTGTTGCTGCTGCAATTGCTGCTGCTGCTGCTGCTGCTCTTGCGTCGTTTTTGTTGCTGCTCGCCTCGCAGCTACCCGATTCACAACACTGGAGCTATTTATTGTTGAATTTACTCCTTTTATCTTCTAATTATTTCTTTATTCTTCGTCAGGTCTGGGTCTTTTCTGCGAACGCCCAGAGGGCTTTGCCAAGGGCGCTGTCATAACCGAATTCGTTGGCTGGCTCGTAGACAGAGAACAGGCGGAGCAGCTGAGAAAAAGAAGAAAGGCCTCGCACATTGTCGCCGTCCAGGTTAGACGTGCTGCTGCTGCTGCCGCTGCCGCTGCTGCTGCTGGGTCTCACTTGCTGCAGTGGCTGGTGGGCTGCCGATGCTCTTAGGTCCTTTCTTTGCCCGTCTTCGATTGGATAAATAATATTAAACGTTAGTTCTAAATGAGAGAAGGAATTCACTCTTGTAACTTTTGTGTGAGGCTTCTTGACCTTCAGCTGTGCATTTGGATGAAACAGCCTAGCTGATAACTACATCTTTGTCTGACAACAATTAATGATGATAAACGTCAATCAATAGGTTAATCGATTAATTAATTAATTGCTTAATTGATAGGCCATTCACAGTCCCTCATGCCTGAGACGAAGATTCTTTTATCCTTTTTTATGTATTTTCCGATTTCAATTTCGACAATTAAATGGTTTGATTCTTTCTCACTTTCAGAAGGGCTTTCTCTACATCGACGGTGTCAAAGACCCGTATTACGGCACCGGAGGCGCGAGCTTCGCCAACGACGGCAGCGAATTCCTGGGGGGTCCAGGAAACAATTCCTATTTCTATCACTGGTAAGTCTGCTGCTGCAGCGCTCCTTCCGTCCTGCTTGCTGCTGCAGGAGGCTTTTCCTGCTGTCTTCTGTTCCGGCAGGCTTTTCATGCTGTTTGCTGTAGCAGCAGGCATTCAGTGCTGCTCGCTGTTGCAGCAGGGCGTTCGCTCCCTTTGCTGCTGCAGCAAGGCGTTCGCGCTGTTTGCTGCTGCAGCAGCGCGAGCTTTTACGCTGGCATTTCGACGAGTTCCGTTTCATTTCGTTGCAATTACTGCAATTTCGGCTTCTTGTCTTTATTGCTCTCCATCGCTGCCGCGGGAGCTCGCCATTTCTGACAGCTTTGCTGCTCCCCGTTGCTGCTGCTGCGGTGCTGCTTCTGCTGCTGCTGCTGCGCAGGTTTGACGAGGAGTTGGGGCGCACTCGAGTGTTTCTGCGCGCGACGCGCAGCATCGCCAACGGGGAAGAGATTTTCGTTCCTTATGACAAAAACTACTGGCAAGACAACTTTGAAGAACAAGTAAGGAACCCGCAACACTGAAGCAGCAGCAGTAGCAACAGCGGCAGCAGCAGCAAGAGCAGCAGCAGCGAAGGGAGCTTACTTTTTCCTCATCAGTTGCCGATTGCACCCCTCCTTCAGTTCGTTGTATCTCCTTTGCTTGATTTTCGTTATGAATTTATTCGATAGGTCTTTTTTTCCCTCAGGAAGAGAACTGTCCAGATGCATTCCGCAAGCGCAAGATAGAGCAGCTGCAGCGGAAGTACAAAGACTTCACAATTACCTCCATGCAGGACCTTAAGGCCCGACAGGTCCGTGACCAGTTGCTGCTGCTTTGCTGCTACTGCTGCTGCAAGTGCCCCTTATTGGGAGCTGCGGCTCCCGGCAAAGTTGCTGCAAGCGTTTGCATTGCTGCTGCTGCAGCTGCCGCAGCACTGCGTGCTGCCACTCACTGCTGCAATGCGCGATGCCACTCTTTGCTGCTGCTGTGTGTGGGTCTTCTTTGTGTTTCAGGCTCTGATGGAGCAGCAAAGGCGGCTGAAGCGGGAGAAGGCGAGGGAGCTGAAGCGGAAACCCCTGAAGCCAAACCTGAAAAGGCCACTGTCGGCCTTCATGAGGTTTTCCGTGAGCAGACGGAAAGAACTCGTGGCTGCGAATCCGGAGCTGCGGCACCCCAAGTGCTTCAAGGAAATTGCCCAGACGATTTCGCAGGACTGGAAATGCCTCAGCGCCAAAAAGAGAGCCGAACTTGAACAAGAAGCTGCAGCGGACTTCAACAAATATAAAGCCAAACTTAAAGAATGGAGGGCCAAACACGCCCCCAAAAAGAGGAAGAAACAAAGAAAAAGTGTTACAAGGACTCAATCGACGCCACCTGCAGCACATGTGTCTGCTGCAGCAGCAGCAGACACATGTGCTGCTGAGGCTGGTGATGCTGCAGCAGATGATTCAGCTGCAGACGTTACTGGGAAAGATGGTGACGACGAAGAGCTGCAAAGCGAGGAGAAGCAGTGCCAAAGCCGAGAAGCAGAAACCGCAAATGCTGCCACAGACGTGCCGGAAAGCACGGACGATACCAGAAGCAGCAGCAGGCAGTCTTCGAGGCTTGAGGCTCCAGCTGCTGCTGCTGTTGCTGACGCGGACGCGAGCAAAGACTTGAAGAAGGCGGCTGCTGCGGAGGCAGCGTGTGCCTTGACGGTAGCGTAGCCAGCAGCAGCGAGGTTTAGCTGCAACTCATTCGCAGGAGGAGCGAACGGCACCTTACCGCGCTCACAGCAACGCTGATGAGGGATCATTTCAATCAGCAGGCCTCTTCAAGGCCGTACGTTTGGATTCAAAGTAGCTTTTGTCTTGAGTCGCAAGGAAATGGATCACTTGTCGATGGCCCCACTTCACTGCCGCGAGCCCAAGCTACGGCGAATCGCCAATGCAGCACGAATGGGCCACAAGCTGAAGAGGTGGACGCTGGAGATCCAGTGGGGCGTAGCTGATGCAGCGGCGAGCTTAACTGATCAGCTGCTGCGAGGACACGAGGGAAATGGGCAGCAATGCTTTTTGCCTGCGAGCCACTTACTGTTGTTTGCTGTCCAACTTACGGGTTCAGTGCGAACTAGAGGGAGAAGACTCACTTACTTGGTTTCTCGCTCGGTTGTCGGTTCGCAATCCCCGCGACAAATTAAGGGGCCGACAACCTGCGCCTGGCCGGGGCGTCTTCCCTCTTTGAGCGAAGAGCCTCCTCAGGAAATGACAAACCGAGCGTTTTTGCTCAGAAGCAGTAGTGAAAGGTGAAAAATAACGAGTATTTCAGTTACTGATTGCTCTAGCGAGAGGTCACAACGGCCCCTGCCTGCACCTAAGGCAAGAGGGCGAACAGTTTTGCCTGTCAATCGAGCTCCGGTAGACCGTCGTGGCACAAGCGAACTGGCGACAGGACCACGACCACAGTGTAGGGGGACCACAGCGTAAAGATAACGCCTTCCGCTGTAGCACTGCAGCGGATCTCCGTACACAAATGTGCCTCCATGTAGCTTGCCGTCATCCACAAATGCACTCGACTACTTTGTATCAAGCCAGTCGAAACGTGCATTTCCAGATTTGGTACTGAGGCTAACAAACCGAGTCGGCACCTCCCTAGCTACACGGCTTCTGCTGCTTCCTCAACGAAATACAACGCAAACCTTGTAACTGCCCCTACCTCTGTAAACGTGCTTTCCGCTTAGAAGTGCTGCCGTGGCTACTGAGCGCGACAAACTGCGTCCTCAAGCGGCCGTACTCAAGCGGCCAATCGCCAGGATACTAAAATTTAACTCACCTCAGATATTGGAGCTACCGCGTGGGGACGCCCATACGGGCGGGTAGGGGACAGCACAATGCCTATTCTAAAACAGCTACAGACGATAAAGCTACAATAAAGTTAACTCGCAAAATATTTCGCACCTGCTATACGCCAACAGCAGCCGCATACGCTGCAACTGTCGACAAGTTAAAAAAAAACCTGTCTACATGGTCGCAACTCCCGTCCACACGGCCTGTATGTATCCACACTGACCGTGCATACCGACTCTGCCTCAAGTAGAGCAAAAACCTCGAGCAATTAAAGTCCCACATCAAAGGTGCAGCTTGCATGAAAGCCTGCATGCCACCTCTCAGACACAGCACAGAACGAAGCGTAGAACTCTTCTAAATGTTTATGTCGAACAGCATCCTCAAATACGCCAGCTGCTTGCCGGCGAAAGTCAGATGCTGCTAGTTACGACCAATGTGCCCTTTGTGCCGGATCTTTGCCTTCACAAGTTCGACCTTGCCTACGACCTCCAAATCGAGAGTGATCGCCTTACACTCCGCTGTCCCTCAAATCTACATGCCACCTCTCAGGCGCAGCACCAAGTGAAGGGTGGACTCTTTCTGAATGTTGTAATCAGACAGCGTCCTTCCATCCTCCAGCTGCTTGCCGGCGAAGATAAGACGCTGCTGATCAGGAGGAATGCCCTCCTTGTCCTGAATCTTTGCCTTCACATTCTCAATGGTGTCTGATGGCTCCACATCGAGAGTGATGGTCTTCCCCGTGAGGGTTTTCACAAAGATCTGCATGCCACCTCTCAGGCGCAGCACCAAGTGAAGGGTGGACTCTTTCTGAATGTTGTAATCAGACAGCGTCCTTCCATCCTCCAGCTGCTTGCCGGCGAAGATAAGACGCTGCTGATCAGGAGGAATGCCCTCCTTGTCCTGAATCTTTGCCTTCACATTCTCAATGGTGTCTGATGGCTCCACATCGAGAGTGATGGTCTTCCCCGTGAGGGTTTTCACAAAGATCTGCATGCCACCTCTCAGGCGCAGCACCAAGTGAAGGGTGGACTCTTTCTGAATGTTGTAATCAGACAGCGTCCTTCCATCCTCCAGCTGCTTGCCGGCGAAGATAAGACGCTGCTGATCAGGAGGAATGCCCTCCTTGTCCTGAATCTTTGCCTTCACATTTTCGATGGTATCTGATGGCTCCACATCGAGAGTGATGGTCTTCCCTGTAAGAGTCTTCACAAAGATCTGCATTGTAGCGCGGCGAAGTCTTGAGGCTTGGCTGCGGCGGCTTGTATTCAAGAATGCAGCGGAGTGAGTTTCGCCGGCGGTGTCGACGGACCAAAAACAAAATGATATAAAAGTGAGCTGCGCGGAGGCGCCGAACGCTTGAACTGGACGTACACCTCAATCCTGAAGTGCAGCAGGCGCCGTCACAGAGTGTCCCGACGCCACCTACGAGCGACTTGACCAAAAAATGGAATTCGTATTGGAATTATCTTCTAACTACTTGCCAGAATAATACTCAGATAAGCATGCCAAGAGAAAGCAACCTATTGCACGCGTCGTGGGTCCTGTGGCGGTGGATGGCAACGCTCCGTGCGGCGCCCTCCCCTGCGCCTCCATGATGAAGGCGGAAACAGCGAGCAACTACCTGCAAGCTGAGCTTACTAATGAACGATATTGCTCTTATATAAATTAAGATTGATCAGTTAATAGGCTTCAATTCTGGCGAATATTTGACTAGTTCCTGCCATTTACACCTAGCAGCGTGACGGCCTACGTAGTGCGCTTCATCCAGTTCATTTGCAGCGAACGCAGTACCATGAACGTAGACAATACCAGAGACATTCTTTTGCATTTACCCTGCAGTTCATAGCTTATTCCAATTTTTGTATCTATTGCTTGCGCATTCTAATCGCTTCGGCTGCTTTCTGGTAGGCACTGCACAAGGTCGTTCCCTAATGTGTGTACGCGGTGGCCGCTGACCCCTTTTCGCACCGCCTCGTTTTCTTCGTTCCGCCACCAATTTCTAGAGTATTCGGTCTTTTCGAGACGGGTACATGAATGAATTACTGCCACTTCACTTGCGTGCACGTGCCCCGCCACACATCACCATCAACCCTGTCCGCTGTGACGGCCGGCCCCTGCAGCACAGGGCTTTAGACTACCCTAAGCCTTCATCATGCAAGCAGACTGGCAACGACTGGCAAAACGTCTGCATGCACAATATGTCTGGAGAATAATAGTTGTTCAGCACACGCCGCACTGTAGCGGAGTTGTTGCACTGGAGTCATGCAAAGGCTGCGCGTCTCTTTACCTCTCAATTGAAGGCCGTTAGGGCAGGCACAATGCACTTGCCTTGGCTAATTGCAGCTGCATACAGTAATTATTCCACAGAGAATGAACGCCATAGGATATCAGTGGCCGATTCCTCTCGATCTCTGCGATTTTCCAAGCGCGTCAACCGAAATACATGTTGCATGTTTGCGAAATTTTGCAAGAACAGCAGTTCATCGAAAAGCAAAACCTCGCGTGGCACTTGTACACTGTAGTCAGCTTAATTATCACACCACAATTTGAGTTTCTACTAATTTTCCTGAAGCAGAAACATGCTGTTACGTCGACACGCAATAACAACCGTTGGAGCTTGTCCGAAAGCTTACTAACTTCTGGAGGCACTACGTCAGCTCTTGCTTTCGCGGCCCTTTGGAGGTAGCAGCAGTTTCACAATGTTTGGGAGTAAGATTTGATCTTCAGGATGCAAGCTGTAGCAGCGGTGAACAGTGCAAGATACAATGCACAGTAAACTTGATTCTCTGTACTGTTCAAGCGCCTTTAGGCCTTGAATTTCCAGTCACTACTCAGTGTACCAGCGAACGATGTGAAATATACCGTTTTGATGGCAGCAGATCATCTAATACGTCAACTCTTTAAGCCGCACATTCGTTTTCCTAACAGTAAACAGTAACTGGCGTGGAGCCTCCAATCAGGCCCACGTAATCTCCACTAGGTGTCAGGCATTCCGCCCAAGTGAGTAGGCGTCCGAAGCTCCTAAAGCCCTCAAGATCCAGTTGGATCACTAAGCTTTCTTTCTGTTTGCTGCCAAGTTGAGGCGAGCTTGGTAAGCAAACTGAGAGCCAAAGCTGCAACATTTGCATGCAACACGGCTGCGCAGATATTCCTCTGCAAGAGAGCTACAGAAAATGACCGCAATGGGCGAATGCTGTTTATTTTTCATTATCAGTGTATCGCCGCCGCAGTGCAGCTGCGCAACAAGTTGGAATTCATCTATTGAACAAGGAATAAATGAAGGCCGAGGTTCTGTTAAGACGTTATAAACAGTGCGAACACACACGAAATACTTACCTTCAACCATAAATAGCAAGAGTTAAAGGTTGCTTCGTGTTCATCTCTGCTTGTCTACTTGTTCACAGCCTGCGGATCCCTGAAAAACTGAATTTTCAACTTTAGCCGTTATCTCAGCAGCAACAGCAAGTTGGAATTCGTGCTCTCTGTTCGAAAAAAGCTGTATTTGCTGCGGCGTCACGCAGCAACTCTCTCTAGCCGCAGTGTCCAATATTAAGTCAGCCTTTTTGTTAATTTCCGTGGCCTTGAAGCCACCCTTGGCAGTCACAGCAAAAGCCCCAGGCTGGAGTGTGGGCTGTGAAATCTTCACCATAGACTTAATAATTGCTTCCAGAGTTGTCTCATGCTACAGATGAGTTTCTGAATTCGCATGACACTGCTGCTCTCTCTTACCACTGGGATGCGCTTTCTCCCCAATGAGCCCCCTCCCCCCGCCATTCTAGTGAAATAAAGAAGTAGCTGGTCAAAAAGAAGGAAATAAACATAAAAGGAAATGGTGTCGATTGCAGCTGCTTCAGCCCTGTCTTCAGCCAAGGCCAGGTGACCGCAGAACCATTTCCAAAAAATTTCACGTCGGAACGCTCGCACCGGGGAGCAAGCTCTTCCTCTTTCTCCGAAATTTACTTTTAAATTTCTTGAAAATTATACTTTTAGCGAATAAATTTGTGCCAAACTCGGGAACTTATGTTTCTTCGGAGAGATCATGAGCAGCAATTGTGCGGGCGAGCGAGACGGCTCCATTCCCGCTGGTAATTAGTTTTCTTGAAATGTTTGCAGCTGACGATTACTTCCTTCTCACAGTCTTCCCAACAATATATCTGCCTTAGTCTTTTCTGAGTCAAAGGTGGTTCGGCTTATTCCATTTGCAACTCCTTTGTTCAGCTTACGATTATGCCAGTCCGCGGGCGCCGCTGCAACAAAAAGTTGAACTAGACATTAATAGGCCTTCGAAGAAGCCCAGAGGCTTTCTTTCGCAGAGATTCCATTATTATTATACATTCAGAAACCCTGTGGGAAGCATACCACATGGTATTTCTCTTGAAATGGCCGCAAGACGCCTCAGTTCAAATCTCGAGTGGCGGCGGCATCAAGGCAACTGCAGCAGCAGCAACAGCAACAGCAGCAGCAGCAACTGCAGCAGCTGAAGTTCGGGATAAGTGGCTGACTGCGTATCCCTGAAACAGGCCGTGGGGTGAACTGGGAGAAATACTTCTCCGCCACTAAGTTGTTCCTTAGCTTGCTGCTGATCACCGCTAAATATCAGTATTTTTAAGGCCTGCAAAGCCTTCTAATTGAAAGCTGACTCCTCCTTTTACGAGCTTCAACAAAACTTCACTTTTTAATGGAGGACCCCCACAGCACAAAGCCCTGGGGGCCCCCGCCCCATTCAGGGCTGGCGCAGAGGGTGCCTCCCTCCCCCCAGCAGCAGCGCCCGTACGTAGCAGCAGCAGCAGCAGCAGCGCAACTGCAGCAGCAGCAGCAGCAGCAAGTGCTGCTGCCGCAGACTGCAGCCGCCCACCCCTACGCACCCCACCTGCAGCCTCGGCCTCAGCCGCAGCTAACTGAGGCCTTCGACCCTCACAGCTGCTGCCTCGAGCTGACCCGCCTGCCTGCAAGCAGAGCAGCAGCTCCAGAGCCCCTGCTGCAGCAGCCGTTTCAGCAGCAGCAGCAGCAGCAGCAGCAGCAGCAGCAGCAGCTCAGCAGCTCAGTTCTCTATCAGCCGTGGGGGCACTTGCAAGCAGTGCGTCTCAAGCCCTCTGCACTTCCATTGTTTTCTATTTTTAGTTTTTAAATTCTCTTCCCCCAATTTCCCATTCATTTCCTTTTTCTGCTGCCCAAATGCAACACTTTGAATCATCTAGACTTTCTTTTTCCTTCTTTTTTTCTTCATCTAAATGTTTATGCCCTTAATACCAAACCCTCATGCCACTAAAAGGCTCTCGATTCATTTGAACTATAGTTCCTGATATGTGTCCTTGCTGCTCTGCTGCTCATTTGCTGCTGCTGCTGCTGCTGGTGCTGCTGCTGTGCTTCAGGGATATCCCACTCAGGCCCTTGCTGACTGCGCGCTGCCAGCCCCAGCTCCTCCTCCAAGCCCCACGATCGGGTGGGGCCCCTGTGGGCCCCCCTGTGGGCCCCCCGCTGGGGCCCCCTGCGCCGGCGCTCCCTGTGGGGCTCCCCCTGGTGCGGCCCTGGGGGCCCCCCAGGTGGCGGCGGCTGGGCCCCCGCTAGGGGCCCCTCACGGGGCCCCCCACGCCCCGCCCGCTGGAATTGCCCTCGGCCCCCCCGCAGGGCCCCCCCTAGGGGTAGCGCACGGGGCCCCTCAGGGGCCCCCCCCTGGGGTCCTGCACGGGCCCCCGCTGGGGGCGCCCCTGGGTCCCCCGCTGGGGGCCCCGCTGGAGGCCCCGCTGGGGGCCCCCCTGGGGGCCCCGCTGGGGGGCCCCCCGCGGGTGAGCTGCGTGCGCGAAGAGGGCGAGGAGGAGGAGAAGGAAGAGGCGGACTCGGAAGTGGAGGAAGAGGAGGGCCGGTGCATCCCGGGGGTGGTGTGGACTTGGCTTCGGGCGTTCTTTCCCAACACTCCGCCCTTCGTTTGGTTTTTTCTGCAGTTCTTTGTTTGCTTTTTGCTGCTGCTGATGGGCCTCGAGAGCATTTCCGCAGCAAAGGCGGACTTCTTCTTGGCGCGCGCGCCCGCGAACTGGGCGCCCACCTCCAAAGACGCCAAGCCCCCGCTCGAAGTCGTCCGCCGCGCACCCCAAACCCTAAACCCTAAACCCTAAACCCTAAACCCTGAAGCACCACGCACGGGGAGGGCGAAACGCGGAACGCGAAACGAGGGATTTGGGCTGTGGGCGCCAGCAGGCACTGCTCCGCTTCGGACTGCGGCCGGCTGCTCAGCGCCGAAACTCAACACGAAACCCTAAACCCTGACCCTAAACCCTAAACCCTAAACCCTAAACCCTAGACCCTAAACCCTTGCTCTTGTTTGAATTTTGCAGATAGGGGATGTCACGAGCCACTCGCTGCTGCTAAACGGCTCCACTGCTTTTTTCCATGTGGTGTTGTTGAACATTTGCTTCTTCCTTTGCTTCATGCTGGCCAGGTGAGAAACCCTAAACCCTGAGCCCTGGAACCTAAACTCGAACCCCAAACCCTAAACCCTAAACCCTTTCCGCAAAACTCTAAACCCTCCCTTCTGGGCCATAAACCCTAAAACGCGATCTTCCAGCACAGGAAGCTGCAAGCAGTCACACATTTTCCGCTATCCCTCTCGCGTGTGAATAAAGGGTTTAGCGCTCAAAGCTCAGAACTAGGGTTAAGGGTTCAGGGTTCAGGGTTTAGGGTTTAGGGTTTGTGGCTTGCTTGTCAGGGTGGTGGTCATCCTCGGGCTGCTGCAGGCGGTGCGCCACGGCATGCCTGCAGCCACTGCTTTTGCTGCCACGATAGACCCCGAGATCTTTTATGTCCCCTGGAGCATTTTCGTCTACGTTTGGTGGCTCGGAAATGCGAAAGAAAGTGACTCTCAGCAGCAGCAGCAGCAGCAGCAGGCGTAGCAGCAGCCGCAGAACCAGCACTGCAGGCAGCAGCGACACGGGGAGTCGCCCTGCAACGCCGCTCCCACCACACGCCCCGCGCATCCCCCCAGCGACCCCTGCTGCCGCCGCTGCTGCTGCTGCTGCTGCGCTGCTGCTGCAGGCCACTATCTGATTCTGTCGAAGACGAGCGAGGAGCCTCCGGAGCCGCTGATGCACTTCCTGCTGTTCGGGCCTTCGCTGCTGTTCTCGCGCTCGCTGCTGCGGATGATTCAAGTCACCAACATTGTGCTGATGGTGTTGGCGCTGCGGCGGCTGCTGCTGGCCATTATGGTCTTTTGCTTCGAACTCGGATTCCTCATGAGCATGAACGCCCAAGTCGTCAACTACCTCCAGCGCTCCTCCGCAGTCCGCAAACTCAACGCCAAGTGGCTCGCTGCGGCGTACGACCACCAGCAGCAGCAGCAGCAGCAGCAGCAGCAGCAGCAGCAGCGGTAGCAGCAGTAGCAGCAGCAGGCCTGCAGCAGCAGGCCTGCAGCAGCGGCAGTAGCAGCAGCAGGGGCGGCAGAGGCGGAAGCAGCAGCAGCAAGACGTGAATAAAATAAAACAGGAACTTAGTGAAAGCAGCAGTAGCAGCAGCAGCGACTGGAGGCTGCGGCATCGTTCCCTGTTTCTGCTGCTGCAGTGCCTTTGTGCTGCAGGTGCCGCGAACAAGACAAAGAAGCAAATAAAGAAGCAATTGAGCCCTCCACAGAAGATCAAACTCTTGCTGAGGATACGCTGGAGTGGGAAGGCTGCACTTTAAACCAGCAGCAGCAGCAGCAACAGCAGCAGCAGCAGCAGCAGCTACGTGCTTCTCAGGGCGGCGGTGCTGCAACGCCGCACATTTACAAACACCGCGCCAGCCTTCTACAATCTTCAGATCACCAGAAGGTTACTAAATCCCAGCAGCAGCAGCAGCAGCAACAGCAGCAGCAGCAGCAGCAGCAGAAACCTGCTACTTCCCGCTGGTGGCTCCGATTGAAGCAAAGGTATGTAGAAGCTGCTGCTGTTTTCGAAAACAGGACGGCAGCAAAATGGCATTAGAGAACAGATGGCACGAGCGAAATTTCTGGCCGTCTGCTGCTGCTGCTGCCGATGCTGCTGTTGTTTCTGCTGCTGGGAGTTTACAGCTTTCTGGCTAGTTAGATAGCTAGCTGGACACCTAGCTAGCTAGCTCTATAGCTAGCTAGCTAGCTAGCTGCTAGGCAGCTAGCTAGGCCATCAGCCAGATAGCTAGCGCCTGCTTGTGCATCGCGGGAGTTGTGCTGGGACAGGCTGCGTTAGATGCCTCGCAGGCCTCCAGACAGCCGCAGCAGCAGCAGCAGCAACAGCAGCAACAGCAGCAGCAGCTGCCGCAGCCGCCGCAGCAGCAGCAGCATTGGGAGGACTCGTTGCAGCCTCTGTGTGCGTTCGCATGGGTGTCTGTGCTTCTTGCTGCAGCTTGCTGCTGCCGGCAAAGGCGCTATGCAGCGCTTTGAAGCTGTTTGCTGCAGTGCCGCAGCAGCGGCGGCTGCTGCAGCGGGGCGGCATCAGCAGCAGCAGCAGCAGCGACCGCGGGGGCCAGTCTGCGGGCTGGATGGACTCCGCGAACGAGGGCCTCTTTTTGCTGCCGCTGAAGCTAAATGGACTCGCCAGCACAGCAGAAAGGCTGCAGGAAAGAATGCTGCAGGGCACTGGTAGGCCGCAGCCCCAGCTGCTGACCCGCGCTGCAGCAGCAGCAGCAGCAGCAGCAGTTGTCACAGCAAGGCGTTTCAGGCTGGGACTAGATGTAGAGCTGCAGCAGCTGCTGCTGCAGCACGGAAGCCGCAGCAGGCGCCCACTACCTGATGTGCCTTTTACTTGCCTTCCTGCTGCTTGTGCTGCTGCTTGTGCTGCTGCTTGTGCTGCTGCTTGTGCTTGTGCTTGTGCTGCTCTTCTTGCTTCCGTTCCTGCCGCTGTTTCCGCTGCTGTTTCTGTCGCTTTTTTGTTGGCCTTGGTGGCGCCTCCGGCGCTTCTGCTGCCGCTGCTGCACCCCTGCTGCTGCTGCTGCTGCTGCTGCAGTGCTGCCAGAGCCGCTGCGGCCGCGGAGCATCGAGCGCAGCAAAACTTCTCAAATAAGGAACTGGCTGAACATTCACTACTGCCTGGACTTTCCTCCAGTTATATTTTTAAAGGGAAGAAGACTGGAGCTGACAAACAAGGAAGTTGCGAGACAAGCTGCTGCAGTGCTTTTTGCGGAGATGCTGCGGGAGGCCCGCAGCGCCAAGAGCAGCAGCAGCAGCAGCAGCAGCAGCAGCAAAGCCGCCAGGGGAGAAAACGGGGGGCAGCAGCAGCAGGGCGGGGGCCCACAAGAGGGCAGGCGCCTCAGCGCGGTCGAGCGCAGCAACTGGAGCAGCAGCCGACAGCAGCAACAGCAGCAGCAACAGCAAACCAGCAGCAGCAGCAGCTCAGACGACATCGACAACAAAACTGTCTCCTCCCATCCAGGCGCAGACACCCCAGGGATATTTGACTTTCAGCCCCCTGCAGCAGCACAGGGCCCCACAGCGACGAACTGCCCAGCACCCTGCCTGCAGCAGCAGCAGCAGCAGCAGCAGCAGCAGCAAGCGAACAGACAAGGCTCCGCCTCCCGCGCAGACACTGAGGGACTTATGAGATGGCAGCAGCGGCTGGGAGAGGCAACTGATGCGCAGGAGGGCCCCACGCTGCCGCTTTTTGTTCTCAAGAACGATTCAGCTGCTGAGGGGCAGCAGCAGCAGCAGCAGCAACCGCTGCTGCTGCTGCAGTCTCCGGTAGGCTTGGAGAGGGACTATGTGGAATGCGCGTTGCTGCTGTTGCTGTTTCTGCTTCTGTCTCAAGTGCTCGTTGTGGTGCTGCTCTTATTTCTTGCTGCTGCTGACACCACTGCTTTAACCCTAAAATTTCTGCTGCTGCTGCTGCTTTCGCTGCTGCTGCTGCTGCTGCGCAGATAGAGGCCAGTGGGGCCCTTCTCCCTGCTTCTCAAGCCGGCGACCTCTTAACCCCCACTGAAGCAGCAGCAGCAGCAGCAGCAGCAGAGACCCCGAGGCCACCCGAAGAGTCCCCTGCCCCTATTCTCCAAGACGATGCGCAGCAGCAGCAGCAGCAGCAACAGCAGCAACAGCAGCAGGGTTTTGAAGACTCTTCTTTAAGACAGGGGACTCCCCCGTTTTCTTTGGACTTTGCAGCAAATGAAAGCCCCGCCCAACGGGAGGGCAGCACCGAGACCCTCGACGACAGCGCAGCTACCCAGCAGCAGCAGCAGCAGCAGCAGCAGCAGCAGCAGCAGCAACAGCAGCAGCAGCAGCAGCAGCAAAGGCAATCTGCGACGTTGCTGCTGCGCCGTCTCTCTGCGAGGAGGCGGGCCAAGAGGCCGCGGAGGCAGCTGCTGGCAGCAGCAGCAGGAGGGCGATGTCTGCAGCAGCGGCTGCAGCAAACTCGAGAGAAGAGAAGCAGCAAATTGCTGCTGCCCTCCGAACAGCATTTAGATGAGAGCAGCTGCGGCAAAGAAGACAAGCAAGAAAAGGAAAAAGAAGAAGTTCAGGCGAAAACAAATGCCGGCAAGCAGCACGGAACTGCTGCTGCTGCGTTTGCTGCAGCCCTCCCCGCCACGCTGCGCCAACTGCAGCAGCAGCAGCAGCAGCAGCAGCAGCAGCAACTCGCGTTGCAGCATCCCCCATTTCCCATAATTGGCAGCAGCTCGCTGGAAACTGCTTCAAGGTCCGGGTGTACAGACACCCCAGAAATGAGTTTGTGGGCAGCAGTAAGGCCGCCGTGTGTCAGCCAAAATAATAAAGAGAAGCAAATTCAAATGACTGCAGCAGCAGCAGCAGCAGCAGACAGGGAGAAGGACGCCGCCTGCAGCACCGTAGGGCAACTGGGATCCACAGCAGCAGCAGCAGCAGCAGCAGCAGCAGACGAGCAGCAGTTTCTTAGCAGGGAAATCTTAGAACTGTATCTTAAGCCCGAAGAAGCTGAAGAGTTCATGAAGCATGCAGACCTAGCCGGTGATTGCTACGAAACCCTAAACCCTAAACCCTAAACCCTAGACTCTACACTATGAATCTTAAACCCTAGATCCTAAAACCTGAACCCCTAAATCCTGAACCCTAGGCCCCAAATCCTGTATCCCAAACCCTAAACCCTAAACCCTTGATCATAATTCGAAGCACTGCATTTGCTGCAGCAAATGGTTTTATTTTAAAGTTGGAAAAGAGGGAAAGAGTTTCTGCTGCAGACTCCACTGCAAGCCCTAGAACAGAGCAGCAGCAACAATCAAATGCATCAACTCTAGTCGCTGCTGCTGCTGCTGCTGCTGTTGCTGTTGCTGCGCCTGCCGCCGTCGCGGATACTGTTGCTGCTACTACCGCTGCCACTGCTGCTGCTGCGGTTACTGCTGCTGCTGCTGCCGCTGCTGCTGTTGCTGGTGTTGTTACCGTCACTGCCGCTGCCGTTGCTGCTGCTGCTGGTACTCCTGCTGCTGCCGCTGCTGCAATTGCTGCTGCTGCTGATACTGCTGCTGCTGCTGCTGCTGCTGCCGTTACCGCCAACGCTGTTGCCGTTACTGGCGCTGCTGCCGCTGCTGCTGCCGCTGCTGCTGCTGCAGGAAGCAAGAGAGCTGATGGAAGAATAAAGAGGCAGCAGCTGGGGCTTTTCTGCATGCATTAATTGCTTGTGTCTTTTTGTTTTTCTGTCAATTTTTCTTTTCTCTTTGCTAAATTGAATATGTACTTCACATAAATAAACGCAATAAAACATTTATTGGAGCATTATTCAAATAAAAATGCATTCAAATGTATTTTCGTAAATGCACAAATGCATATTCTTTTTGTTCTTTTAAATGGCGAAAAAAAAGAGAAAAAGTATATTCGCAATGCATGCACAAGTGCCAAAAAAGGACAATGAAAAATAATTTGAAGTTGCATTTAAAAGAAGTTAAAAGCTGCATGCACTTGAAGTGCCTTTGCTGCTGCTGCTGCTCGTGCTGGTGCTGCTGCTGCTTCTGCTGATGCTTTTACCACTCCTGCCGCTCCCATTGTTGCTGCTGCTACCTTTGCCGCTGCTATTGCTGCTGCTGCTGCTGCTGCTGCTTTTGCTGCTGCAATTGCTGCAACTGCTGCTGCTGATGCGTGACGTGTAGGCCACGGGAAAATAAACCGCGTGATGTTTCAAAGGGCGGTGCTGCACATTTACAGCCTCCGGAAGAGACTCATTAGGGCTCTCAAGGCAAGCTTTTGCTGCTAATGTTAATGCTGCTGCTGCTGCTGCTGCTTTTGCTGCTGCTGCTCGTGCTGTCGCTGGTGTTGCTGCCAATGATGTTGCTGTTGCAGGTGCTGCTGGTGCTGCTGCTGCTACTGCTGCAGCTGCTGCCTTTGCTGCTGTAAGAAACTTGTGAGGGTTCTCACTGCCGCTGCAGCTGCTGCCCTTGCTGCTGCTGCTGCTGCCGCTGCTGCTGCTGCTGCGTGGAATTGGAAGTTCCTGCGGGGAATCTGGCTGCGAACCCCAAGGTTTGCCGTTTCTGCTGCGTGTTGCATGCGTTTTGCATGCGTGTTGCATGCGTGTTGCATGCGTTTTGCATGCGTTTTGCACGCGTGTTGCATGCGTGTTGCATGCGTGTTGCATGCGTGTTGCATGCGTGTTGCATGCGTGTTGCATGCGTTTTGCATGCATTTTGCATGCGTTTGTCTCAGAGCCAGGCAAGCATTGCTTCGACAGTGCTGCGGATGATGTCGGTGCTGCTCTGGTTTGTGGCAGTGATCGTTTTGCTGCTGGTCTTGGGCGTGGAAATGAACACCGTGGTCATGTCCGGCGCGGCCTTTCTCTCCGCAATCACTGTTTCCCTAAGTGCGCTCAGGGTTTAGGGTTTAGGGTTTAGGGTTTAGGGTTCAGGGTTTAGGGTTTAGGATTTGGGGAGACCGGACTAGCTGCCTCCTAGCTAGCTGGCTTCCTAGCTAGCTCCCTAACTAGCTAGCTGCCGACTCCTAGCTCCTATCCCCGCGTAGCTGCCAGCTAGCTAGCCCCCAGCTGGTGGCTAGCTGGTGGCTAGCTGGCGGCTAGCTGGCGGCTAGCTGGTGGCTAGCTGGCGGCTGGGGCTGCGTGCGTGTGGGGGGAGGCTACATTTACCAGCACTTCATCACTGCAGTGATCTTTGTGGCCTTCACTAATCCCTACAACATCGGCGACCGCGTCCGCGTCGACGGCGGAGAGATCCTGTACGTGCGCCGCATCCGTACGTACACCACAGAGTTCGAAACCATGCACGGCAAGCCGGTCAGTCCTCACTTCTTTCTTTTTGCAATTTCAACTTTTCAACTTTTTTGTTTCTTTCTTCTTGAAGTCCCTCACTTCTTTCTTTCTGCAGTTTCAACTTTTCAACTTTTTGCCTTTTTTATTTTTTTTTTTCTTCTTGAAGTCCCTCACTTCCTTCTTTTTGCAATTTCAGCTTTCTTCTCTTTTATTTGTTTCTTTCTTTTCTTGAAGACTTTCGCTTCTTTCCTTCTGCGGTTTCAACTTTTCTACTTTTGTTTTTAATTCCTTCTTTCTTCTTTAAGCCTTTCTTTCCTTCTCACGCGACTTCTGCTGCTGCTGCTAATTGTTGACTATGCGTTGCTGTTTGTTGCATTTTATGGCAATTCCTTCTTGACTTTGTTTGTGTTTTGCTGCTGCTGCTGCTGCTGCTGCTGCTGAAGCTGATATACAGCAACGCGAATTTGTTTTCGCGCGTCATTACAAATGAGTCGCGGGCGAAAACTTCGACTTTCGAGTTGGTGGTTTCCGTGAGTATATACACCCCGCCGGCGCTGCTGAAGGGACTTGAAAAGGAAATGAAAGCTTATGTGGAGGCTCGAGCCATGGACTTCGTCAAAGACAGCTTCCGGCTGCTCGTTTACGAGGTTTCCGCTGGCCACTGCATCAAGGCAAGCCCCCTGAGGGTTTAGGCTTTAGGGTTTAGGGTTTGGGGCTGAGCTGCAGCGCTCTCTGGGCTTCAGACTTCCCTTCTAGAAGCAACAAAACCCCGTTTCACTTCCTAGGGAGAAAGCTAGCCGCAGCTCTGCTGCAGCTCTTAGCTGGGGTGTACGTACACCTGGAAGCGCGGGCTGCCGCAGCGCTTAGCTGGGGTGTACGTACACCTGGAAGCGCGGGCTGCTGCGGCTGTGAGCTGCGGTGTACGTACACCGGAAACTGCGAAGAGCTGTGTGCATGCAGCTGGGCATGTGGCTGACTTGTGTGGAGGGCTGGGGCAACTGGACGAAAGTGCTGAAGGTGCGGTCTGAGGTGTACGTACACCTCGTGAAGGTGCTCTCGGAGCTGCGCATTTCCTTCCACCTGCCACAACAACCCGTTTCTCTCGTCAAAGAGACTTTTCTCCTTCCCCCTCAAGCTTCAAAGCAAGCCAGCGCGTCTTGAGGCCTCTGCAGCCAGCAGCTGCAGCAGAGCAGCAGCAGCAGCCACGCGGCGGCCCACAGCCTTCGCTGTGACCACTGGCGCTCTCGCTGCTGCTACTGCTGCTGCTGCCGTAGCAGCAGCAGCTTGATTAAGCGATGGGCGAATGCCAGTGTCTGCTTCTGCTTCAGCTGGCGATCCTTTTGCTGTTTGGAAAACGGAGTGTCTCGAGTGCCGTTTCCTTGAAGCTAAAATAGTTCATTTCACTTTCACTTTTCGATTTATTTATAATGGAATTAATTTACAAATTCACACTTCATTGTTAATTTATGTTCCTTAAGTTAGCCGGGTGTACAGACACCGTGGCCGTGTGGCCACTTGCCCTTCGCTGCTTCAGCAGCAGCAGCAGCAGCAGCAGCAGCTGTTGCCGCAGCAGGCGGCGCAGCCCCGAGCTGGATGGTTTAAATGAAGAGTTCAGTGCGTTTAGAAAGCAGTGCAGAAAGCTGCAGCTGCTTGGGATTTAAATAAGAGCTGCAGCAGCATCATAAATAGAGCTGCAGCACGAATAAAATAGGGCCCCCCGGCTTGGGGGCCCCGCACGCAAGTGCATCCGAAGCGCAGCAGCAGCAGCAGCAGCAGCAGCAGCAGCAGCGTTTGCTGCTGCCCCCCACGGGCTCGGGGCTCGGCCTTCGAAGAGCCAGGGCTCGCTGCCGGGCTCGTTGCCGGGCTCGCTGCTGGGGTTTGCTGCTGGGGTTTGCTGCTAGGGTTTGCTGCTGGGGTTTGCTGCTAGGGTTTGCTGCTAGGGTTTGCTGCTAGGGTTTGCTGCTAGGGTTTGCTAAACCCTCGCGGGGGCGCCTATGATGTCGACGAAGGCCTTCTTGAGAGAGGCGCCGCCGACGAGAAAGCCGTCGACGTCTGTACACCGCAGCAGCGCCTCGCAGTTCTGCTCCGAAACAGATCCGCCATAAACAATTCGAAGTTCTTCCGCGACGGCTTCCCCGGCCTTCTCCGCCACGAACTTGCGCAGCGCCTGCAGCAGCAGCAGCAGCAGCAGCAGCAGCAGCAACTCAGCAGCAGCCGTTCGCGGCAAGCGAAGCAGCTCTGGAGCCCCTTGTGCAAAATGAAGTTCTCGAAAAAAGATCCAAGTCCCAGAAAGTTGCAATTTGGAGTCCACTGCAGGAAATGGAAAACTAGTTTGCAGACTTTCGCAAAAGCTGGTCCAAACTCGAAGACACGGAGACTCGGCGGAAACCCCAAACCCCAAACCCTAAACCCTAAACCCTAAACCCTAAACCCTCACGGCGTGGACCTCCTGGGCCTGCTCGGGGGTGGCGACTTTGCCCGTGCCGATGGCCCAGACCGGCTCGTAGGCAATCACGACTCTGCGCCAGTCGGAGACTTTCGGAAGAACAGCTTCGAGCTGCTGCCTGCAGACCTCCATGGTCTTGTTCGCCTCCCGCTCCTCCAGCTTCTCCCCGATGCAGATCTGCAGCAGCAGCAGCAGCAGCAGCAGCAGCAGCAGCTCTGGGCGGCAGCGGGGAGGGGAGAAACCCGGAAACGGGGCGGCAGACGGGAGGAAACCTGCAAACAAACCGCTGCTCTGCTGCTGCTGCTGCTGCTGCTGCTGCTGCTGCAGCGGGACCCACAGTGACGTGAATGCCTTCTTCCTTCATCGCCATCGCCACCTTCTCAGCCACCACAGAGTCCGTCTCGCTGTAGTACTGCCGCCGCTCGCTGTGGCCCACCATCACCCACTTCAGCCCGAAGTCCTTCACCATCCCGGCCCTGCACAGTGCAGCAGCAGCAGCAGCAGCAGCAGCAGCAGCAGTTGGGCTGCGAGGTCGCGCGTTTCGTGAATCCGCGGAAGGATAAACGCACATCTTCTGCTCGACAGATGAAAGCATAAATTGCATTTTGGCGAGCCAAAGGCGACAAAAGCCCGGGATCAGGGGCTGCTGCTGCCGGGGTTTCAAATGGAAAGCAGCAGCTGCTGCAGCTGCTGCAGCTGCTGCAGCTGCTGCAGCTGCTGCTGCCTTACGTGATCTCGCCAGTGAAGGCGCCAGGGCCCGTCTTTGAAATGTTCTGACATCCTATTTGAAAGCCATTCTTCAGTTTCTCCTTGGCAAGTCCGATGTGCAGCGCCGTGGGAAACACGACCACCTCTGCACGTTCAAGAGGGCACTCCGCACGCAGAACCCCGTCGAAGTCGGCGAAAAAAGATCAAAAAGCGTAAAATAAAAAGAAAATAAAAGGAAATGAAAGGACATAAAGGGCTAGTCACGAAGCAATGAACGAAGTGCTGCGAAAGGAAGTGCACAGTACTTCAACGCCCGCCAACCATGAACCCACCGACGCAAGAACCCGCCGGCTTCGCGCCGTTCTTATGAAATAAACGGCACAGCCGGTGGAGCAAAGAGCCTGCATGCAGCTTTCCGCATTCTGCCACAGGCACGGCCACGGCTGGCGGGCAATTCAACTTCACGAAGTTGCAAAGCCCGGCACGGAAAGCCGGCCAAACGCAGCAGCTACGCACGAAACCGCCGCCCAAAACTCATCAATTCCCACTAAATAGTGCCTCAAAACTGCAAAAAGCGCCAGTCATCCTGCAGAACTCTGCGCGGGACGAGGCGAGCACTGAAACACGCTAACTGTCCGGTCAAGAATAGCTCTGAGACGAGTTTCTCGCAGCTCCGGGAAGCCGGACCTCGACAAAAGAAACCTCGCGACATTTATCCAGCATGTATTGACAAATGAAATCACTGAACTCAAAGGCGTGCAGAGGAAGGCCCCAGTGGGACGTCTAGTGAGCGGCGGCAGCAGTTCAGGTTCGCGCTGCAGCAGCAGCTGCAGCAGCTGCTGCAGCTGCTGCTGCAGAACATACGCGTCGACTTACCCGTCTGGCTGGGGTCAAATTCAGCATGGTTGAGCTCCTTGGAAAGCTCCGTAATGGAAGCAACAGTGCCATTGGACTTCCAGTTGCCGCCAATCCAGGGAGTGCGTGGCATCTTGGCTGCGGCGAGAGCGAACGGGATGTGTGGCTCTGCGGAGCTGCACAAGTCTCCAGAAAAGAATCCTCGAGAGGACAAAAGAAAAGAAACTCTCTAAAGCTAAATTTTTTCCGTTTTCTATTGCCAGCTCTTATCCACGGCGTTCGCAGCGGTGCGAGTTCGCGCTCCCCGGGCCCCTCACCGTGGCTGCATGCGCCGTTCCACTCGCGAACCTTTCCGGCTAAAACCCAAACCCTAAACCCTAAACCCTAAACCCTAAATTAGAAGTGAAGAACACGATTAATCCGAATCAGCATCTACAGCTCATCTACGTCTTGCATAGGCAGAATACGAAACCCAGCGCCTGCGCACACTAGCCCAGCTGCTCCTACGGCAAGGGCTGCCTGGTATTACTTCCCGTTCTTCTTAATTTATTCTGCACATTTAAATTTAAAAATATAAATGTGAATCAAAATGTCGCGGTATTCAGCGGAAGGCGCCGCGGAAGGGTGTTGGCACTGGGCTGCTGGCTTAAGAATCTCAAGGGGAGTTGAAACGCAAGGAACTAGTTTGGCTTCAGCTTACCCGATTATCTGGCACATTTTTAACGTAACAGACTAGAACATTTTGATTTAATAAAAAGGAAAAGTCATATCTAGTGTTTACAGAGTGCCAGATTTAAATTTGCAGTAATAAGAGGGCTCATAATCCAAGTCCTAATTAGAAGGGAAGCGAGAAACCGCCCAGTAATTCTTAGTAGAAAAGGCAGCAAATAAGAACAGCGGCTAGCAGCACTGCAGAACTTAAAAGAATCTTTTTCTTTTTGCTCTGTTGGTAAGTTTAAATAGCCGGCGAAGAGGCAAAAGAGGAAACAAAAGGATGCATTTGGAGCCAGGTGTGAGACAATAGCCGTTCATTATGTGTGGCAATTTGTATTTATAAATATTTAATGTTTCAAAAGGAATAGTTCAAGTTTCTTCTGCTTGTTGGAGGTTCCACGCTTCCTCAGTTCCTATTCTTCTTCTTCTTCAAATGCGGAATGCATCTCTAGTGAATTGAAACTTCAGCTGATTTCCTTTTTTTCTGGATTTCCAATCACTTAATTCATTTAATTTAGGTTAAAGGGATAAAATATTTCTTTCTAGCCTTCCTTCAAGCTCCACTAGCTTCTGAGGTGGCTGGACTCAGGCAAAAAAAGGCAGCAGATGCTGGAGGTGTCCTATAGAGGCTCTCTACTGCAAACAATTTGAAGTATATGTATATATAATATATTTATGTAAACTTAATATTCATAATATATTTAATTTGATGCCGAATGCCTACTGAAGACCAAACTGCATCGTGCATATGCTGTTTGCTGCTAGGCAACGGGAAAGACCTTTCTAAAGTACTTTTGCTCAATTCAGCGCAAAGAACAAAAATCTTCAATGCAAATTGTATTTAATTTCATTTATTGATTTTAATTTATTTGTTTTTTAAGTGCTGAGGAAGCATCACCCTGCATCGTTAATTCCAAACGATGGAACACCTTCTGACCTGCAGCAGTCTCAAAAGCGCTTTCAGGCCCCTTTGTCTCTCTTTTTTTCCTTTTTTGTTCTAAATTTAGTTGAATAAAACAAAAGCATTTCGAGAGACGCCGCGACACTTATTATTTGTTTGTTTTGATGGCATTATTGCTGCTTTCAAAGTTCTCCACGCCTCTTGGCTAGCGATTAAGGTAAACTGAGCAATCTCAACATACATATATCATTAGGCAAACCCGTTTAAATTAAAAAAATAAATCATATATGGAATTAATTGCATTAATTTCAATTTTATAGTAGAGGGCATAGCAGGCGCAATGCGAGCGGGAAGCTTCTCTTTTTTATTTTCGGGTTTTTGATTGCTCAGTTCACGAGGTCTGAGATAATTCCTTTTCCCCTGCTGCTGCCTCATTTCCAGCTGTTTATCCTTTTATCTTTCTTTTAAACTTAAAAAATCACTTCTTCTTTTTAAAATCTATATGCTGAGTCACAGTGTCAAGAGCTGAACATGTTTCTTGCAAAACAAATATGTGTCTATTACTTTAAAAGGAATTCAAAATCAGCCGCTGCGCCTGCAATATCCCCAGCAGCAGCAATTCTATTTTAATAAATTTTAAAATTAGTTTTAAAACCTGCAACGACCATCAGTGACTTTATTTCAACTCAAACAGCTTCGGCACTTGCAGCTGGCTGAAAGCTGCTGTTTATTGAACCATCTACCCATATACATGCAAAGTCTAAATGCAAACATGAGTTTATACAAATATAAATACACTTGAGCTTTATACAAATATAAATACACTTGAACTCGCCATTATCTTTTCAATTAGTTGCTGAGACTGTCGATCCCCTTTCTAGAAATTCACTTCTTTTCCACAAACGGGAAAATGCAACTTCTTGAAAGTCCTGAAGAATGACTTTCCAGGACGAACTTAGCAAAGCATTTGTTCTAATTACTTGTTTTGTTTTAAAACTGTCGATTTAAAAGGCCTATTTGCATCTAATTGTTCTGTGTTGAACCAGTCACCAGATCACTTGAGCTGGCTGTGTTCAGTCTTTGCAGCATCGGCGCTAATTCGAAAACTCCAGCCTCCACAATTTCAACTTTTTAATTTTAATTTAATTTTCTGCAGTTGAATTTTGAAAAGGAGAAAAGAAGGAAGAAAACAACCTTAGGCTGCTGCAGCACCTCCTCAAGCTGCTGCAGCAGCACCAGCTTGATCTCGGCGCCTGAAGTTGCCTTCTTTCCCTGAAGTTCTCCTCATATAATACTTTTTAAATGCATTAAAAGGTTTTTTTGTCCTACATAAGCTCATTAGACTGACTAGAGAATCAAATCCCATTCGCAATCGACACCGGAGCCCCGCGGATTTGCAGTTCAAGTTTTTGAATTTGAAAAACGGGATCTTCTGAAACAAGAATTCCGTTTTTAATTTTGTTCTGCATTTTCTGCCGAACCCGCAGTTCTTTCTGCAGCAAAATAGAATTGAAAAAGATGCAGCAAGTGGGAAATTCAAGTTTCCTCAACTGAAAGCTGGCGAGGCCTCTGAAAACTCTTTAGCTGCATTTCCAAAAAAATAATATTCAAATTACCTTCTACTTTTGCAGAAAAGAACTTGTAGCAGAATTCATAAAGTTTGTAATCCACCAAGTTTCCCTCTAGAGAGCCAACGGCAGCAGCAGCCACAGCAAGCCGTTTCATTTTTGCGCTTTTTGCCCGATTTAAAGGTTTAAATTTTTTTGAAAGGATTTAAAAGTATATTTTTATTATTTTTAATTCAATTTAAAACAAAAATATGTCAAATTAAATAAAAAATGCCGAAGCCTACCAGTGACACTCATGCCGCTCGTTGGGTTTGCCCGAATGACCTAAAGAAAGTCCAAAAGACCAGCAGAAGCAGCAGTTTTCTTTCTTTTTTTTTATTTTTAAAATTAATTTTGCTAAATAGTGCGGCAGAATAAAGGAAATAAACCTGTAGGCGAGAAGCAGCAGACCAAAATCAAGCTGGGGGAAGCAGCAGCAGCTGAAGCCCGAGGCAGCCACCGCAGCAAGGCTCAAACCCAAAGCAGCAGCAGCAGCAGTATTCAAAACCAGCGCAGCAGCGGCAGCAGTGCCCTAAAAAAGAGAGCAGTAGCAGCAACAGGAGTGCGGAAAACAGCGCAGCAGCAGCAGCAGCAGTAGTGCCAAAAACGAGCACAGCAGCAGCAGCAGCAGGAGTGCCTAGTAAAACAGTTGCAGCAGCTAGGGAAACCAGAAGCGGCAGCAGAAGCAGCAGCAGCAGCAGCAGCAGCAGCAGCAGCCTCACAGCCTTGGTAAGCTGCTTCAGAATCACGGGAAGAGTTGGCGGCACATTGATTTGTTCTGCGCAGAATATGCGCTCGTACTTTATGTCTTCCATTTTGGTATGGTCTCAAAGGAGCTGCAGCAGCAGCAGCAGCAGCAGCAGCAACAGCAGCAGCAACAGCAGCAGCAACAGCAGCAGCTAATGCTTATCGAAGTAGAAACACAATTTGCTACAGTAAGGAGATGAAAATCTCATGAAGGCCAACAAGCCCTTGGGGAACTTCTTGGGCCGGAAAACCCTAACTCCCACAGTCAAACCATAAACCCTAAAAGCCCTAAACCCTAAACCCTCAATACTAAAATCCTAAAATAAAGCCCTGAAACATGTATATCAATATATATATATATATATCGATCAGCTGCAAAGAGGCTAGCAGTGCTCACAGCGCTGCTGCCTCCGTTACACAGCGTTAAGGGTTTATGGTTTACGGTTTAGGGTTTAGGATGATCCGTGGCTCCAGAGTCTAAATGAAAGAAAGAAATCCGTTAAAGAAAATGTTCATTTTTGGATTTGTGCTGATGGGCAAGTTAGCAGGAGTTTGGATTTGTGAAAGAGGTAATGAAAGCGCTTACTGGCTTTCTGGGATTTTCTTTTTTGAAGATTTCGAGAGTTTGGGGTCTAGAAGGCCCAAAAACCAGCTTTTTGTGCAAAATAAATAAGTAATTAAATAGATATTTGAAAAAAAGAAGATAAAGAATAATTTATAACTCAGTTTAGCCAAGATGAAGGGTAGTTTGGCCCCCTGGCGCTGCATGCATGCAGGCTGGGATGACGCCCGCAGTGGAAACTTCGCTTCTCCTCACTCCAGTTGTTTTTTTGCTTTTTAAAAACTCTTTTATTATTTATTTAATTTGCAATTTTATTTCATTTGCTCCGATGAACTGAGTGGAACTGCCGAAAGCTGCACCTTCTGGGGAGCCGCTGCCGGCTCAGCGGCAGCTGCAAATGCAATCGGGGAGGCCGATCGTCTTTCAGTTCTCTGGGGCGCGGCTCTTTTAATTTTTTTTAATTTTTAGGCAAATAAATATTGTTTTAAATTTGCTTTCCAAATTATTGAATTTGTTTCCCGGATTCCAAGCAGAAGGTTCAGATCCCAGGGTGTCCGGCCCGGTGGAACCAGGTGACCTGACCATTCAACTCTGGCTCGAATTCAAACTTCCTCCGGCCCTTCTTTTTTTTTCTTTTTATTTTTAGTCTTTAATTTAAAAGCTCTTTTTCTTTTTTCCATATTTCCTCAAAGCGGCGGCAGAAGAGCAGCTGGAGCTGCACACGAAATTTGCTGCTGCAGCGGATCCGGGGTGTATGTACACAGTGGGGCACTTTGCTGGCATTACTCGCAGCCATAGGCCACATAACTGTCTTCACTATTCAAAATCAATTCCTTTTTAATTATTTCAAACTAAGAGCTTTTATGAAGCCAACAACTACTGCTTTTCCTCCCAGAAACAGCTCAAATAGCCAAACGCGGCGGAGGAACGGCTGCAGCAAGCGAAGCTGCTGCTGCTGCTTCTGCTGCTGCTGCTGCTGCTGCTGCGAGCTCTATACTCCTTGGCCCCACGCTCGAGACCCCTAAAGTGTTTCGGGTTTGGGGTTATGAAATCTGGAGCTTCCTTTTAAGCCTTCTGACTGTTTGCATGCAGCAGGACAGCTACCACACCCCTAAACCCTAAACCCTAAACCCTAAACGCTAAACGCTAAAAGAAGAATCAGCTTTCCGTCTGAAGAGTCTTGAGGCGATGGGCTGAACGCCGCTGAAGCAGGTTGCTTCTAGACAGAGCAAACCCCAAACCCTAAACCCTAAACCCTAAACCCTAAACCCTAAACCCTAAACCCTGAATGTTGTATAGAGCGTCGAGCTTCGTGCGAAGGCGCAGCGCATGAATGAGTTGCATGCATTTTAAGTTGGCAATAAAAAGCATCAGTTCTAAAAATGAAAAATTTAAATTCTGAAGAGAATTAAAAAGAAGAATATTTGAAATGAAGAACAATTTGAAATGCAAGCAATCTGAAATAAAAGTAATCTGAAATAAAGAACATTTGAAATGAAAACAGGAACAACATGAAATAGAAGTAACTTGAAATACAGAACATTTGAAATAAAGAACATTTGAAATAAAGAACATTTGAAATAAAGAGCATTTGAAACAAAGAATAACATGAAATAGGGGACAATTTGAAACAAAGAAAAACAAGAAATAAAGAACAATAAGAACTAAAGAAGCATGAAGCGAAGAATAATTTAAAAGAAGAGGAAGAAATAAAGAGCACTTGAAACAAAGAATAACATGAAATAGAGGACAATTTGAAACAGAAAACAAGAAATAAGGAACACTGAGAACTGAAGCAAGAGGGAGTGGAGAACAAGTTACAAGAAAAAGAAGAAACAAAGAACAACTTGAAGAAAAGAAAGAGGAAGTGGCGAACAATTTAAAAGAAAAGGAAGAAACAAAAACACCTTGAGCAAAAGAAGCAGAAAGTGGAGAACAAGTTAAAAGAAAAAGCAAAAACAATAACTTGAAGGGGAGAAGCAGAAAGTGGAGAACAAGTCAAAAGAAAGAAGAAAAAGCCACAGGGCGGAGAACAAGTGGAAAGGAAAAGAAGCAAAAAGCAACAACGTGAACGGGAGAAGCAGAAAGCGGAAAAGTGGAAAGAATATCTGAAATGGCGGAAAACCCGGAGAGCAGTTTGCGCGGGCGCAGCGGCATTGAGGTGTACCTACGGCTGCGCCCGGGCCCGCGCGAAGCCGCGGCCTTCCGCGTGGGGCCGGAGGGAAAGTGCATAAGAACTAAAGTGCCAATTGGGGGAGTTGGGGGGGGTTTTCGAGAGCGCTCGTTCCGATTCGACGGGATTTTGGGGCCCCAGAGCTCCCAGGAAGATGTTTTCAAAGCAGTGGCGGAGCCCCTCGTGGAAGCTGCGCTGCAGGGCGTCAACGGGACAGTGTTTGCGTACGGGCCCTCGGGGTCTGGAAAGACTTTCACGATGAGCGGCAGCAGCAGCAGTTTCGAACTCCGCGGAATTATCCCGCGGGCGCTTTCGCGGGCTTTCGAGCTCGCTGCTGCCCGCTGCTGCTCCGCAGACTTCTGGATCGGAGTTTCTTACTTGGAGATCTACCAGGAAAGGGGTTTTGACCTTTTGGTTTCGAAAAAAGAAACAAGTGCTGCGCAAAGTCGCAGGGTCGAGGCCGCCGCGGACGCGCGCGGACAGCTGCTGCTGCGCGGGCTGTCTGTACACCCCGTCGCCTCCGAAGAGGAGGCCCTCCAGCTGCTCTTCCTCGGAGACGCCAACAGAACAGTTTCCGAGACTTTTCGAAACGAAACTTCGACGAGATCCCACTGCATCTTCACTCTGTGGATCGCCAGCCGCGCCCGCGGCAGCAGCAGCAGCAGGAAGGCCAAGCTCCACTTGGTGGACTTGGCGGGCTCCGAGAGAAACAAAACTAGTTTTAAAAACAGTTTCAGCAACGCTTCCCGAAACTCTCCTCAAAGTTGTCCCGAAAATAGTGCTTCTTGCCAAAAAACACTTCCCAACAACTCCAAAAATACTCTTTTCCAAGAAACCTGCAGCATCAACTTGTCCCTCCACTACCTCGAACAAGTCATCCTCGCTCTCCAGCAGCAGCAGCAAACTCCCGCCACCACCAGCAGCAGCAGCAGCAGCAGCAGCAGCGGCAGCAGGCACATTCCCTACCGGAACTCGCTGATGACTTCGGTGCTGAAGGACTCTTTGGGGGGCAACTGCAGAACTCGAATGATTGCAACAGCAACTTTGGAAGCAAATTGCATTCATGAAACAATTAATACTTGCAGATTTGCACAAGTTGTGGCCCAAGTTCAAAACTCCGCAGAAGTCAACGAGGAAGAAGACCCCGCGCTGCTGCTGCAGCGGCTGCAGCGCGAGAACCAGCAGCTGCAGCAGCAGCTGCTGCACCTCCGCCAGCAGCAGCAGCAGCACGGGCTACACGGACAGCCGCAGCTGCAGCAGCAGCACGGCGACGCAGCCGCGGCAGAACAGCTGCAGCAGCAAACCGAACTCACCGAACTCGAGAAGCAGTGGTGTGCTGCAGAGGTCGAGACCTTTCTTGCTGCTGCTGCTGCTGCGGAGCAGCAGGAAGAAACACTCGTAGCAGCCAAAGACCTGCGCCTGGCTGCTTACTGCTTCAACTTGCTGCGCGACAAATACAAACAAGCCCTAGCAGCAGCAAACACAAACAACAGCAACAACAGCAGCAGCAGCAGCAGCAGCAGCAGCAG